>NW_011350262.1:0-3224 GCF_000735185.1 Notothenia coriiceps
TTAGGGCTGCAAGGAAAAGACAAAACCGTGGTCAATATGAGTTAATGCGTTCAAACGAAAATTGCAACCTTTGTCCTCAAAGCTGCAGCGCCATGATTTGGGGAACTTCCAAAACCTTGCGTCAGAGCTGGAGACACAAAGGAAGGCTTGTGCGCAACTGGACATTGCACGTTACACAGAGCAGATTGGGACACTTGTGTCATGGTTCAACAGGCGCTTTCAAGACTTTGCTTTGTCGCTACATTATAAAATATCAAAAATTGCAACGCCGTTTCACCTGAACTTGTCTGGCATGGAGGATGAGATATTGACACTACAAGCTGACATTCAGTGGAAGGCCAGGGCTCATGGACAGCAGTTCTGGAACTTACTCACAGAGGGAAAGTACCCAAACATGAGAACATGTGCTACCTTCTTGACTGCATTATTCGGCTCCACTTATTTGTGTGAGTCAGCCTTTTCCCACATGAAGATGATTGAGTCCAAAAACCGTTCCACCATGACTGACGATCATTTGGAAGTCTGCTTGAGGATGGCTACCAGCAGCTACTGCCCGGACTATGCAACCCTGGCAGATTCCTGCCGGTGCAGGTCATCAGAGTAAGGTAATGACCACAAATGTACTGAGTTTGTGCCATACGGGTTCATGCAGTTATACAAGGTACACCAACATAAGGTATAGTCAGTATAAATATAAATAAATATATGTTTAGCATTTTTAATGTAGGTAGATCGCGGTGACTTGGTCATTTTAAAAGTAGCTCCCAAGCTGAAAAACAGTGGGCACCCCTGATCTAGACAATTCCAACAGCTCTTATCATGGCTGCCACTTGGTTCTTCTGGGAAATTTCACTCCGTAAGGAACCTTCCTAAGCTAAACTGACTATTCGACCGCAACCCAAGGAGCACTGCAAATTGTATTACTGGGAGTGCCTGATATTCCCTACTGATCGACTTGGTGTTAGGAACCATAAAGGGTTTGCAAACTTTAGTTGTCTAACCAAAACAGCAGGAAAAGACAAAAGCACGGCTGGACACGGTGCTTTTGAAAACTGTTGGGGAGGCCCGAGTGGATCTACTTACTTATCTAGCTTAACAAAAAAGTACACAGCGAAAGGCTCCACAATGGTTTTTGTCATAAATACGACTGGACAGATTGGACTTTCAGTATTATCCTCCATGGTGATTGAACAGGACTTATTATTGCAACTGAAAATTCAGATCATCTGCACAACAGTCATTGAACTCTTCTTGAGGAGAGAAAGGAGGACGGAGTTTGTGTAGAGATAATTTAACGTATTGGTGAGTAAAGGCTATAATGACTTTTTATTATTTTATTATATATTTTCTTCTCATTTTATTAAGTAAATATTGACAGTTACTGTTGGTTCAGCAGTAATTACATTACAGTAACTACGCTCAAAATGATCTCGTTACGTACAATACTTTTAAGGTCCACAATGGGAGGACAGAAAAATAAATCAAACGTCCCTTTTTGCGTGCCACAGACCAGGGACAGACCTGTCTGTGATGCAACTCCCGGTTTTACTGCGTTTCTGTATAATATTAATGGTTTCTATAGCTGTGACGTCATAAATACAATCAATTACGATTATTGGCACAATCATTTTTTTTATTATCTTTACATTTATCTTCAGATATAAATACAAATGTAGATACTTTTTTTCATCCAAAATATTTGAACATGCTGAGGTCCAAAGTTACTTTATTATGATAAACCTTTGTTGTTTAAATTACAACGTACTTATATGACCTGGAGAGCATTACAAGTGTCTTGTAGACGTTTACAAGCTGGAAGTCTATCCCACTCCTCTCCCAGATCACATGACATAACTGCTGGCCAGTTTAGAGAACACTATGCTTGTAAATGCCTTGGTAAATCCTGATTTCATAATTTATTATATATAATAGGCCTCTAGTTTCAGAACAACCCTGTCTCCTAAAAATTACGTTCCCACAGAACTAAACTGCATTCTCAATTACGTTTAGCTAGAAACTTATTTTCTCCCACTTTGCGTTTGTTATGAACGTATCTCAAATACGTTTATTTTCTACATATCTTCTAGAAACATATTTTCTCCCACGTTACGTTTGTTATGAACTTATCTCAAATACATTTATTTTCTACATATCTTTGCCATTTATTGTCTTGCTTATAATAATGATAATAGTCATTTATAAATATCATTTTAGAGCACACATTTAAAATCAGTAGGCAAGGCTGTAATTTCGCCAGCTGTTACTCTCATGAGCGAGGCAGAAAATAATTTTAACATGCCAAAAAGCTGCTGTGTCGTTTATTGCACCTCAAACATTAAAACAAATCCAGAGTTACGTGTTTCTGTACTTCCTCTAAAAAGGACAGTAACAGAAGATCTCTGTGGCTTCAGGCTTGATCGCCGTTCAAATGACAGCGTTGGTTTCCCCAAAAGTGGGCGGGGCTGTAAAGTGACGTAGATTTTACTCTCTATTATTCAAAACCATTCTATTTATTCTAATGTAAATTACATGGCAGTGTTTTATCTTTTTATTTATTTGTTTTTATTTTAAATCGTATAATGTCTGACTTTTTTTCCTGTCTGAGGAAAAGAAATGGGGCTTAGAGCCTCAAAATACTGAAATCTGTATTTTTCAAAATCTTTTTTTCCTTCTAATTTGTTATTATTTTCTAAATAACACACTGTTATTTACTCAACAATAACACACAATTATCCTTGTTTTTATTTATTCGTTTAATTCTATAACCTTGGGCTCTTTAGCATGCTTTTTAGCCGTAAATAAAGTCACCGGAAACAGACGTAGGCCTATAAGGATCATTTCGAACGATACACACCAAAAACCCACTGAACAGATTACCCAAGATCCTCAGCTTGAAGCTCGTTGATTGGATGTTTTAGCCGCAATGCATGTTGGGATATGATGTTAATGTGATATGAAATCCGAAAACATAGATACTTTATTCCGAGTGTTCTTGCTTTTCTCTTTGGAAGTCATCACATAACGGCATTGTAATACACGGTCCGGCTGCATTAAATATTACACATCTGCCGTAGTTCTTTATTTATAGAGCCCTGATGAGAAGACTTCTGGACAAACTTGAAGAACTGCCGCCAAAACTGAACATGTGACGTGGATCATAAATATATCAATAATTAAACAACATCTTGCATTTCTTTTCACAAAATACGTCTCCTTGCAGTATC
>NW_011350263.1:0-3812 GCF_000735185.1 Notothenia coriiceps
AGCGAGCACGTCATTTCATTGGACGAGAGGCATACTATGAGAGCTGGTCACAGGGATGCGTTCAAATTTAGTCAGTAATTTGAGGAACTGGCGAAATGGCAGACGCAGATAAAGTTGAGCTCTAAAATCCTCCAGCATCATTGAAGTCTCCGGTTTGGGAACATTTTGGTTTCACAGTTACGTACAAGGATGACGGACAAAGACAGGTGGACCGAACCAAAGCTGTTTGTTGGCATTTTTCAACTAACATTGGTTACACGGCTGGCAATACATCAAACTTTCACACTCATTTGAAAAGGCATCACCCGAACGTGAATATCACCGGTACCAAAAGAAAAAAGACTGAAGTGCAAACCCAACTCCCGCTAGCATTTAAGCCTCCACCACTCGCAACAAGTTCAGACCGAGCCAAAGCTATTACAAACGCCAAATATCCTTATGTTGCCATGTTAGCAAAGTGCTACCTGGCTGTATCTGCTACCTCTGTTCCTAGAGAGGGTGTTCTCCACAGCAGGAGACATTGTCAGTGCCAGCAGATCTGCCCTATCGGCAAGCAATGTGGACAAGTTCATCTTTCTTTAAAAAAACATGAAAATACAATAACAAGCAAGTCCTAATGTCAAAATGGCTGCTTAGGTACAAGTACAGTACAGTTCAAATACAGATTATTTCAGTTAATCGAAATGCTGCACCTTAATGTTAATTTTATTATATTGTGTATTTATTTGAGTTAATACATTATTCAAAGTTTAATGATAATTAAAAAAAATATATATATATTTTATGTTTTGTGATCATTTGTTCTGCTGTACCGAAAACGTACCGAACCGTGACCTAATAACCGAGGTACGTACCGAACCAAAATGTTTGTGAACCGTTACACCCCTATTAGCTAACAATGACAGTATTGTTCTATTAATATAAAGGGAGGTCAGGTACTCTTTAAAACAGCTGGGAGTTATGGGTGCTTTTTACTTAAGTACATTTAAAAGCCCATACTTCTTTACTTTTACTTGAGGAAAGAAGTTTAGTCAGTACTTATACTTTTACCAGAGTATCTTTTAACACGAGTATCTGTACTTCTACTTGAGTAAAGGATGTGTGTACTTGTTCCCTCTCTGGTTATTGTGTTCTTCCTCGGCCCATGCTGCAGAAAGTAACTCATCTCAGTAGTTTCCCTGAAACCCTGGTCCTCTCCCAGGTCTCCCCCCCCCTGAGGTGGTCTGGCTCCACGATGAACAGCAGGTTTCTGAGACAGAGGATTTCCATCTCCTTCGTGACGGGACACTCTGCTCTCTGATGATCCAGGAGGTTTTCCCAGAGGACACCGGGATGTACAGCTGCCGGGCATCGAACCGGCTCGGAGAGGACCGGACCCAGTGCCGCCTCACCGTGGAGGGTGAGGCTCAAACAATGGATCATTATTATTATCTGTTTCAGTTTATCGCAAACTCTTCTGGAATTATCTTGAAATTCAGCACAAAAGGAATGAGCGTAAACAAAAGACAATTCAGAAGAAATATCGCAAAAAACCTTTGAGTGGATATTAGATAAATACTGTAAAACATGGTCAAAATGTTTCAAATTGATATACAAAATACAAATTATAAAGAAAACATGTTTTGACTGCAATCAACATAACAATCCCTTACAGTCCATCACACTGCATTTACACTACCAACTGGATTGTATGTTTAGCACCTAGTTCTGGAACCTCCTGATAATACATTCTTAAAAACAAGCCCAAGATGTTTTACTGAAGCCGCAGTATTTGTTTGTGTTTGTTTCCAGAGCCCCAGGACGGGGTGCAGCCTTGGTTCATCACCAAGCCCAAAGCAGTGAGAGCGGTTCAGGGTCAACACGTCCTGCTGTCCTGCGCTGTGGCTGGAGACCCTTTCCCAGGGTGCACCTGGGCCAGAGCCGGACGACCTCTGACCTCCGGGGGCGACTACGAACTGTTGCAGAAAGAGGATGTAATCTCACTGCTGATCAGGTCATTAAAGAGTCCCCTGTCTCTACTTTAAAGAGTCCTCTCCTGTATAGCATTGAACAACCCCCATCATTTTTACTCCATTTGATGAATATTATATATATTTTGACAGCAAAAGATGTCCCTTGGGGTAAAATGACAACAGGAGGGTTGAATACATCTGTACATCCTGCACTAATCAATACGTGACACTAACAGGAACATGTTCCCTCTTCTTCCTCAGGAGGGTTACAGATCTTCACGCTGGAGAGTACGTGATCACTCTGAGGTGAGAGAACCGCTCTCTGTATCATCACATGTTTTTGAGTTGGATTTAACATATATGGACAAAACTACAAATATAAGCAGATGTTTTGTGGACGGCAGCATGCTAATATAATCCTCTACAGTATTCAGATGAAGCGAGGATTAAATCCAAAAGGAAGCACAACCCCTCCCCCGTCCATACATCCATAATCTATCCCCGGCCTCCTGACATACAGAGGCCCTACTCTGATGGTTCAGCTTGTTCACTTTGTGGTAATAAGACAGTCAAATACAGTGTTTTACAGAGGAACCACTACAGATAGAAAGGATCATTACTAGGGAGATCAAATGGGGAGTAACCCTGTTGATATTCCTCAAAACAGATATGGTGTTTTATAAAAAAGTTTGCAGTCTGTGCATTCAATACTGTATAGAAAGGGACATAACTATCCCTAACAAGCAGACAACATGTGTTTCATAGACCTGTTCTGCATGAAGATATGGAAAATATGAGTTAAGCTTCTGTTTAAGGTACTCCCTAGGGTACTCTCTGGGGTACTCTCTGGGGTACTCTCTACTCCCTAGGGTATTCTCTACTCTCTGGGTACTCTCTGGGATACTCTACTCTCTGGGGTACTCTCTGGGGTACTCTCTACTCTCTGGGGTACTCTCTACTCCCTAGGGTACTCTCGGGGGTACTCTCTACTCTCTGGGGTACTCTCTACTCTTTGGGGTACTCTCTCCTCTCTGGGATACTCTCTGGGGTACTCTCTACTCTTTAGGGTACTCTCTGGGGTACTCTCTACTCCTTGGGGTACTCTCTACTCTTTGGGGTACTCTATATTATCTGGGGTACTCTCTACTCTTTAGGGTACTCTTTGGAGTATTCTTTTGGGGTACTCTCTACTCTCTGGGATACTCTCTGGGGTACTCTCTACTCTTTAGGGTACTCTTTGGGGTATTCTTTTGGGGTACTCTCTGGGGTACTCTCTACTCCCTGGGGTACTCTTTGGGGTACTCTCTGGAGTGCTCTTTGGTGTGCTCTTTGGGGTACTCTTCAGGGTACTCTTTGGTGTACTCTTTGGGGTACTCTTCAGGGTATTCTTTGGTGTACTCTCTGGGGTACTCTTTGGTGTACTCTCTGGGCTACGCTCTACTCTTTAGGTTACTCTCTGGGGTGCTCTCTACTCTTTGGGGTATTCTTTTGGGGTACTCTCTGGGGTACTCTCTACTCTCTGGGGTACTCTTTGGGGTACTCTCTGATGTACTCTTTGGGGTACTCTTCAGATGTACTCTTTGGTGTACTCTCTGGGGTACTCTTTGGGGTACTCTCTGGGGTACTCTCTACTCTTTAGGGTACTCTCTGGGGTACTCTCTACTCTTTGGGGTACTCTATATTATCTGGGGTACTCTCTACTCTTTAGGGTACTCTATGGGGTACTCTCTACTCTTTGAGGTACTCTTTGGGGTATTCTTTTGGGGTACTCTCTACTCTCTGGGATACTCTCTGGGGTACTCTCTACTCTTTGGGGTACTCTTTGGGGTATTCTTTTGGGGTACTCTCTGGGGTACTCTC
>NW_011350264.1:0-1952 GCF_000735185.1 Notothenia coriiceps
GCACTTCAGTGATCAGGCTAACGGGATTACGTAATCAGGACACAGAAAAAGTAGTCCCTTACAGTAACGTTAAAAATAAGACGTAATCAGACTGCTTAACACAGGGGTCTCAAACTCAATTTGTGGTGTGTGTGTGTTTGTGTGTGTGTGTGTGTGTGTGTGTGTGTGTGTGTGTGTGTGTGTGTGTGTGTGTGTGTGTGTGTGTGTGAGAAAGCGTTTCCTCACACGGTGGTCATGACTTTGAGCGACCCCGAGCGGAACCTGAGGATCTTTTTCTTGAGGGCGTGCGAGGCTTTGATCTTGACGAAGGCTTTTGGTTGGACGTTGACGTTGGCTGTGGTCTTGGGTGAAGGGGATGAAGAGGAAGATGAAGAGGCCAGACGAGGCGGCAGCTGTTGGGGCCAAACGAGACCCCCGAAATCATCTGAGTCACTGGACAGGGAGCTGGAAGCCGGGGAGTAAACTTCGCTCATGCTGGACTCGGATTCTGCGGGGCCGTTGTAGCCCTCCTCGCCCCGGCAGAGCGGCGCCCTCTGCTGGAAGTCCTGCTGCTGGGAATGGGAACAATGGCGAGCTTTTCGAAGTGCCCGTCTTATTCCCGCTGCCGCTTCCTCCCCTTCATCCTGGCTGAGCTCCAGGTTGGAGCACCAGCGCCGGCTCTCGTTGCCGACGCCCCCCTGAGGTCCAGGAACTCGGGTATTCTGGTCCGTTTTTCCTTGGTGCCTCTCGGTGGTGCTGTACCGGCGCTCGGGCAGAACCCTCTGACCCAGCAGGCTGTTCTCAGACTGGGATCTGCTGGTTTTACTGCTGGATTTCTTGGGTTTCGGCCGCTCGTTGTGGCTCTTCTTGGAAGTTCTTTCCTTGGAGTGCTGCTCCGAGTTGAAGTGTCTCGGGGACGCTTGGCCCGCCTGTCCGGGGATGAACTGAGCACCAACTGAACTGTGTTTGTGAGGATGTGAGTAATGATGCTGGGGGGATGGGGGCTCACAATAAGGGTCACGAGGCCCAACACCACAGTTGGGGTCCAAAGAGGGCAGAGGTGATGGTAGTCTCTCGGCCAGGGAGAGTGGTCTGGACTGGGGGTAGGGCAGAGCCAGATAGCAGTCCTCCTCGAGAGATGGAGCCTCTTCCCCCTGCAGCAGGTCGCAACCCCAGCCCTGGCTCTGAGAAAGGTCAATATTTGGCAGCGGATGCGGGTCAGGAAAGCGCTGCTTCGAGGAAAAGGAAGGATTTCTCTTGCGTAGGGATGTGTAGTACTGGGGGTCGGGGGTCAGGGTGGTGCGAGGCCAACAGTGCCGTGATTTGAGGGTGTAGCGGTGAACGAGACTCAAGATGTAACCCTCCACCCTCACGGCCCGCTGGTATTCCTCCTCTGAGACCTGGTACTCCTGCCAGGCGTCCCACTGCCAGGCCTCCTCAGCGATGCCCTCCAGAGGCGGGTACGGGGCGGAGAAAGATCGGGTTAACGAGGTGCGAAGGACGGGCACCTCCACGTCTCCGTTCAGCATCAGGGGGTCGTCTGATGACAGAAACAATGCTGTTTATGGTAACATGATGGGGAAGGATTATAACACATAAACACAGCGGTGCTGGGATGATGTATTTCTGTGTTGGACCCTGAAGGCAGCATCTCCCTGGTCCAATGGGATTTCTCCATGTGATTTGGGATTATTGCATTAAATAAATCAGCAGGATAATCTCCACATATTAACACTACTTTATGATTTTTTAAGTAAAAAGCTAACATTAGGCAATAAAGGAACTACAGCACGGTCACATGACTTCACATATATCCACCAGGTATGACCAGACAGGTATTCAGGCTTACAGACTTCATTAAGCCCTCCAATCCAACAGAACACACACACACAAATACATAACAACACCATCAACTGGATGCACACCAACATGACCATTCTCCAGCAACACTACAACACTACAATTACATCACT
>NW_011350265.1:0-5882 GCF_000735185.1 Notothenia coriiceps
CTGGGGGGGTCTGAAAACCAGTCAGGTTTAACCCTAACCCTAACCCTAACATGTCACCCACTGACACATTAAAAAATGTTTTAGGGTTTAACCAGACAGGTTTAACCCTAACCCTAACATGTCAGTTTTCGGACCCCCCCGGACCCCCCCAGACCCCCCCAATAAAGCAAAAATGCATGTTTCAGAGTGGTCTTTTATTGTGGCCAGCCTAAGGCACACCTGTGCAATAATCATGCTGTCTAATCAGCATCTTGATATGCCACACCTGTGAGGTGGGATGGATTATCTCGGCAAAGGAGAAGTGCTCACTATCACAGATTTTTTCAGATTTGTGAACAATATTTGAGAGAAATGGTTATTTTGTGTATGTAGAAAATGTTTTAGATCTTTGAGTTCATCTCATGAAAAATGGGAGCAAAAACAAAAGTGTTGCGTTTATATTTTTGTTCAGTGTACTAGAGAGGTAAATACTGAGGATAGTTGAACCAAAACCGAGTGTGAAGAAAATCAGTTTTAAAACAGTTGCCGTTTTGGACTATAAATAATGCTTGTACTATTGTCTAAATAAAACAAACTATACTATTATTGTGAAACAATACATACTTTAAGAATACCATGCTCATTGAGAAACAACATGTGACCACTAACTAGTGAAAATGTATTTTAAACATCTGATTTTCATCCATTAAAATGTATATTGTGAACAACCTGTCATATACACTCATCTTTACATGGTATGGGTAATTAGCACACATGTTCGTAAATACAAAATATAAAACTTCAGATTGTGGCCAGAACATTTGTGCATATGACACATGCCCTTTTTTAAAATCACATTTCTTCAAAAATATGTTTTAATTACACTTTTCCACTTCTTGTTATGCCTTTTTCTGTGACACTATTTATGTGTTTGTGACATTTGTAAGGTTTTTTTGTTGTTACAATGTTACAATGATTTTATACGAATAAGTTAACATTTTTAGCAGTTGTTGCTTTTTATATATTGTATGAATCTTACCTGCACTTATTGTTTTAATGACATTCTTTTTCAATGTTATCATATTTGTGTGCCTTTTTTCTTCGACATTATGTCAGTTTTTAAAGACGTATTTGTAACGTTTTTTTCTACATGTTATACTATGAATTTTATAATAAATACTAATAATAAAGCTTTATTTGTATAGCACTTTTCATACAACACATGCAGCTCAAAGTGCTTTACTAAATGACATCATCACAAGTTAAAAACAAACAACAAGAAATTCCCCTCAGGTTATTTGTTAAGAGCTTTAAAAAGTTACATGCAACACAATATAACATTTCATCAGGTTAATAGACACAAGGAGGTTAAATGTATGATCATTAAAATTAAAATGAATAATGGTTTCTCTCTGACAGATAAGACACAAGACAACTGAGTCGATATAATAATATAAAATATGAAGTGAACAGAAATACAAATAAAAAGATTAAGACTTATACAAACAATATAAAGGTAGGTAAATGATAAAGACTAAAATAACATTTAAAGTGGGAGGTTGCTAATAAAAAGTTAATCTAAAAAGATGTGTCTTTAGCTGTCGTTTAAAATATATATAAATTACTGATTGTTATCTTGATGATGCTTTTTACATTGCCTCTCACCTGCAATACACCAGGCAGTCCATGTGGTTGATCTCGGTGTCGGACCGGTGTCTCCGGTAGTCCTCCCACAGGTCCTTGATGGCGGTGACCGACAGGATGAAGACCACCGGGGCCAGAGCCAGCTCGGGCTGAAACGCGTTCACCACCGGGACGAAGTTGAGCAGAGCGATGAAGACAAAGTAAACATTAGCGAACCTGTGGAACTGCTCGAAGAGGTTTTTGGGCAGGAAGGACAGCACGGTGTACTTGGTGGTCTTTATCTTGTTATTTGAATAGTGTCTGTTGGGGTTTTCCTCCCCTTTGGCGTGGTCGTACAGTATATTAGCGTGCACAGTCCTGGTTTTATTCTCCTTTTGTTTCCTCTTTCTTTGCCTTTTTGCAGCTTTGGGGTCCTCCTCGCTGTCCCGCGACATATCTGCAAACTTTCCCCTCACTTTGGGGACTTTTTCAGATAAATAACTACACACACCCTGAGTTATGTTATCATTCTTTAAGTTTTCGCCGGTTTACCCGCACTAATTTGCTCCTTTTCATCCATGGCGACTCCTCTTTCCCGTCGGAGGAAACTTTTTGTTGTTTGGCTTCTGCTTTTTTCCCTGGGAAGGATGCTGAGATAGTAGGGAGGCATTCAGCAACGTTAGACTTCCCACAGTAGATCTGTAAGCCATGCGGATGGGACTCAGCCATTGGTGGAATGATGGTGCTGTGTTTGTAGATCACCGCATGCGTGCCCACAGGAAGCTCGCCCCTCCTCCTTGGTTTTTTGTGTCTCCAAGTGCCACGCGGTATTATGGAGAGTCACAGGAAACAGAGAAATGTGCTAAATAGATAAGATTACCTTTAGTTGTTCAGTTATTTATTTGGAGGGGGGGGTTGCAATATTATACGGTTGTTACATCAGAAATTGTATTAAAAGTTTGAAGACATATCACTTTAAGACAATATAAAAAGCAAAAAATAAATAAAAATGTGAACATATTAAAATCAAAATCAAAGTATAAAATACAAATGTAAGAAAGAATAAGAGCAACAGATAATACACTGACTGTGCAGGGTTTATCATTACAAAAGGCATACAAAAAGTCAAAGAAATTCATTAAAAATATCCCAAAGAACATTACAAATATCATAAATGTATTAGAAATGTAATTTTAAAAAATCATAGTATAATACAGAAACATATCCATAAAATATATTAAAAACATAAATAATTTCACAGAAAATGGGATACAAATATAATTAAAATATATTTCTTTAAATAAATGTAATACTAAATGTAATTTGTAAAAAGGTTATTGATTGGTACGTTTGGAAAAATATCATAACAAATTATCAAAATGTCAAAACAAGTTTACTAATGTATTAAATAAGTACAAATCTTTGCAAATAAACCATTGAAACTGGGCTAACACCAGTCACTCACCATCACCTAAGTCCCCTGAATAACCTCTCCCCATCGTTTGTGTCCACTATGATCAAAATACTGCTGCTGGTTTATAAAGCACTGAATGGTTTAGGCCCAAAATACATTTCTGACCTCCTGCTAAATTATGAACCATCCATATCTCTCAGGTCTTCAGGGACGGGTCAGCTTTCTGTCCCCAGAGTCAGAACTAAACATGGTAAAGCAGCGTTCAATTATTATGCTCCAAATATCTGGAACAAACTCCCAGAAACCTGCAGGTCCGCTGCAACTCTTACTACTTTTAAATCCAGGCTGAAGACTTTTCTTTTTGCCGCTGCTTTTAATTGAAACTGAGCGGTTGTGTTTCGTTTTTGGTTAATGAACATTTGGGGCTAGTAACCGATCAGTGTCTGGGGACTTTGTCCTGGCTGGTTTTCTCTGTGTATGCTGCTCGGGACGTATGTGCCATACAAACGTACACAGCTCATGTTCGGAGAAACCTTAAAGAAAGGCATCAGTAAAGTGGAACTTCTGTGTGAACTATTCAAATCTTAGACTGCACTGTAACTTTTTATTCATGTATTTTTTCTTTTAATGTTTATTTTTTATCTTTGCTTTTTAATGACTGTTTTTAAATGCCTTTTTCTGAATGCCTTTCATTTTTGTAAAGCACCTTGAATTGCCTTGTGTTGAAAGGTGCTATATAAATAAACTTGCCTTGCCTTGATCGCCTGTTTTTTGTTTTATCGTGTTCTGTTGCCTTTAACCTCTTGGAGTATTTACTAAGTTGTGCGGTAAGCTTGGGTGTCGTGAAAGGCGCCCTTAAATAAAATGTATTATATGTATTATTTTAACTGTACATTGGCAATCTCACCAGTGTTTAATTCACTAAATACAATTAACGTATTTTTTCTGTTAAACCTTTTAGTTGAGCATGTTCTTCACTCTTTATTAGTATCTCCTGAAAAATCTGTATTATATTACTCATCTCACAGACAGCTAACAGCCTGAAGAGGGCATGATACTCAAACAGTGCCCTGTGTGTGTGTGTGTGTGTGTGTGTGTGTGTGTGTGTGTGTGTGTGTGTGTGTGTGTGTGTGTGTGTGTGTGTGTGTGTGTGTGTGTTTTATCAGAATGTATTATTTCTCTTAAGGCATGTAGCAGTAATCCATTACTCCACAAGTGTGCCGATTGCCAACATACTCACTTATATTCTCAGGGTGATGAAGAGCTACTCGTTATACCAGGTGATCAGTGACTGCAGATGGCATCCACAACCTGAAAACATGACTCAGAACATAACAGATTGATTTAACACCACGTCCTCCTGCAGCCATGAAATGTTTTCTATGAGCGAATACACATGCTGCTTTGTATATTATGTTACATTTTTGACATCTGTCTCTTACACTTCACACACAATAAATGTAGCAAGAGAGACATGGACTTATTATGAGACCAAGGACCCGTGAAGCATTATGAATATTTTCCCCTTTCCGTGTCTGTTTTTGTGGTCATTTTCCCCTTTTCTTTAGTTGTTTTGCATGCAGAACAGTGTGACTAACAGCGTGACCTTAACTTTAAGTCAGAGATGTCTCCTGGACGTTAAAGCCCCAGTATTATGCTTTTATTAACATTTAAAAGAACAGCAGCATTACACCGTGTATAAAGCATGCAGGGTCTGATTGGGGTTTAATGAGAAATACTTATTGAATGATTATTTCTCCTGAGATTTCATGAAGTGGAGTCTGTTTAATTAAAAACATATGTTGCCATTTTGCTGTAGACGAGTTTATAATTAGGATCTCCCTTAGCTGCCACTGAGCATCCTCATTTTTAAATAATGCAATATAAGAATTACTGTCATGCTTAATGGAGGAGAGAACTTGTTAAAAGAAGTCTAGTGTTCTATTCACGCTAGTGAAATGACTCATGCCAATGAACATACATTTGCACACTTGCACATGATTTAATTTACCTTTCTGATGCATTGTTTACGGTGCAAACATGTTACAACAACCCAAAACATTTCCATTAGGGGAAACGCGCTGCAGTTTTAGAAACTATGTAAATATAAAAACACAAATGTGCCAAAACACATGAAGAAACATCTTCACTGTTGAGACATCACATGTGCAGCGTTAACTTGAAGCGCTGCAAGATACTCAAAGCGCTTGGTGACATTCAGGATTATAGAACTCTCTCTGTTTTTGGAAAAGTACCTTAAATGTTTTATCAGCTCATTTGTTGAGATCACATGACTCCTTCTGATATTACTGCAGATCTGCTGTAAGCTAGCTAGCTAACGTAGCTAACCTGGTCATACTAACAACACCATACATGCCAACCTTTCCAAATCCAAAAGAGGTAGGTTTGCGCGCGGCAAATGTGCACGCCCAAATTAGGTAATCAGAAGAAATGGAACCCCAGTAATTACATGTATAAACCATGTATTTAACATATATTGCATAATTTTAAGCATTTTTCAGAAAAAGTGGTAGTTTGGTAAATAGTGACATCAACGACATGTCTGGTCTGTAAAATGCCCGAAAAGTAAAAGAATGGGAGATACATTAAATATCCCAAAGTCTCAACATTTTATTATATTTGTAATGTGTTTCTGGTCCTCTTCCAGTTGAGACAGTTTGGATGTGTCAGGATGTAGAACTCTTGTGTGAACATTGGATGAAGCCCATATTCTTGTTTCATGTTGTTTTGCAAGGTTTGCACAGAGCGAAATATCTTTGTGTTGCGCCACAAATCAGAAAATACTGCATTAAAAAAGTCATTTCCTGCATTTTTCTACTGATAAAGTGTGATATAAATAATGTAC
>NW_011350266.1:0-7000 GCF_000735185.1 Notothenia coriiceps
GCTCGAGATACACTTGTTGTTATATTCCATGGAATGCTCTTAACATCCCGATAGCAATGAATATCTTAAGTGCTTTGACAAAAAATCCATAAAAAATGTCATCTGTGGAAGCCGTAGTACTGTAAAAAGCACGACCAATCATTTTAGCCGGCCCGGCTAAAATAACTGGATGGCCTACCTGCCTGTCAGCCTTCCATCTGTGCACAAACTTATCTCGTGCCCTCATTGGTCATGTGCGTGTTTGTGTGTGTTGGAGGAGGGGCTCTGTAAGGAAGTGGCAGATTTTTTCCGGTTGTGTATTTTCAAATTCTAGCGCACTCAAGCTGGTTTCTCCAAAATGACATACCCCACCTTTAAACGTGTGCACAATTGAAGTCAGGTCGGATAGCCTCATTCAATGGGAAGATAGCATCAGGTGTGACAGTCCACTAACTCTTGTTTGGAGACGATTATCAGGTTTTTCGAGGTTGTCATATTTTTGGAAAGATAATTTATGAGGGTTGGCGGGGTAGGGAGAAAGTCCCAAAGTTGCCAGTTTGATAGTACTGTAAATGTTTACCTGCCTCGCCTTGTTCACATAACTAGTTGACTCCAAGACCTAACCCTAACCCTAATCCTCCAGTAGGATGATCCCCCATTCACAGCAGGTCAGGGGGCCTCAGAAAGAAAGCCAGTTATTGAAGAAACCAATTTCCCTGCTACAGGGACAAGCCCACCAGCGGTTCATTGCTATCAGCCTACTATAAATCATTTCACTACTGTGCACGGGTAAGGGGACCAGACATAATAAGTCCAAGCCGACCCATCTTACTTGCAAACTCCAACAACCTGGTTAAGCTATATTTTGTGATCTTCGACAGATTCATCAATTTGACATTAGGGCTGAAATGGATAACAATGTTCCTAAAGTTGGTTGGGTCTCCTGCTTCTCCCTACAGTATGTGATACCAGCACCCTAAAATGTGTCTCAATGTCATTAACTCTGACCAATAGTAATGCTGAATTGATCCATGCTTTCTGGTACTTTGTACTCAGAATACTTGTTTTTAAATGGAACATTGGTTATCAGAGATATTGGGTGTGAATTTATCTTTTTCAATATCTATTTTTATATCAGGATAGGACAACAAAACTAAAATCCATTAAGTGGTAACGATGAGATAATACTATTGGATCAAGATACTGTACACTGTCTTCTTATGGTGTGTTACATGATATACTGAAAGGGGTAAACAAAGTCTTGCTCTGACATGGTGTCTCTGTCTGTGAGTGTGTGTTGTTACGACCCTGGTCGTTATGTGTATTGTGTGTAGAGATTTCCTTCAAGTCTTTTAGAGTCTCTCATAATTATTAGGTAGGTTTAGTAGTAGGCATGGTTAACAAAACTGTGAGTTTGTGTCTTAAGGGGTGGGGGTGTCACGGCTGCTGCTGCTGTCTGCTCGTTAACCTTTCTGGGATTGTTTTCAGCTGTGTATGTTATATGTATATGAGATGTGCCGTTGCCCGGACGCCATTGGATGCCAGTTTTTTCTGTCCCTCCTCCGGTAAGCGTGACCAAAGATCTGGATTGGAGCAGGTTGGGCCCGACTCACCAATCCCTGCCCACACCTTCCGGGGACTCTTACAAGAGTGTGTGCATCTCAGTTAGACAGGAGAGGTCTCAATCTGTGTCAGACGGCTCTCGGTGCTCTCCTTACGTTCTGTGTCAGTTCTGTGTAGCTCTGTGCTAGTTCTGCTACAGTGGTTAGTTAGGGTGTGTGTTTTGTGTGTATTCTGTGATTTGTGATGGCGTCGAACTTGTGCGAGACGCCTCACTATTTTAGCCTTAAGTGCCCATAGTGTGCTATGACTGTGATAATCTGTGGCCTTCGTTTTGTGTAGCGTTATTGTGAACAGATAGCTGGTTTTAAGAGCCTGTATTTTTGGTTATATCATCTTTATTTTGAGTTCATTATTAAAATCAACCTCTTACCAAGAACACCTGGTTTCGTGTTGCTTCCCTTTTACCCTAAGCGAGCTGGGGACGTAACAGTGTTGTGGGATTGTTGGATGTGTGTACAGTGGGTTCACATTTCAGGTTGCACTCTGGGAAATGACAGGCCACCTCAGCTTCATAAAAAGTTGATTGTTTTCAGGGGAAAGTTGAGAGTGCAAACTGACAGGAGAGTAGGAGGGAAGCTCGGGTCACAATGTCTCAGTTCTTTTTTTCCGTCTGACCTAATCCTTACTCTCTCCAGCCTGTAAAACACCAACTCCCACTGAGAACTCACTCTTTTTCTCTGCTCGCCACCTCATCTACTTTTTATTTGATGTTTTCATGAGCCTATACTGGTGATTTACACAACCGTGCCTTTCAGCAAGACAGTTTTACAAGACCCTAGTCTACCAAGATACTCTGAGGCCGTTAGGACTTCCAAACATCTCCCCCACTGTTACTTTCCTTTTAAAACTTGAACCCTCGTTTTACTTTGCATAAATGACTTCAGTGGCAAGAAATAGTTTATTTGGATTTAATAAGGCTCTTCCTGCCTTACTTCCTTTCCCAACATACTTTATTGGACTGTGTGATGTGAACCTACAGGTCTTTTCCATGCAGGTGAATTGCTACCAATAAATACCACCCCAATACACACACACACACACACACACACACACACACACACACACACACACACACACACACACACACACACACACACACACACACACACACACACACACACACACGAATCCAATTTGTCATCCCTGACTTTTCATCAAGTGCCACTGTCAAGGCAAAATTAAAATGTAATCAAATTATTTGGCTCATGACCATATACCTGTTCCTGCAAAGCTAAAGACATTGCCATCATAAGTTTGTCCAAAGAAAATCAATATTCAAAAATGTAGATGATCAATGAATCCTCACACTTCTTGCTTTTATTTCTTTAGGCGGAAATGCCAAAAAGTGTGAGTCTCTAATTTGAGAGGAAACTGAACTCTCTGGGTTGTTGACTGTCGCTCAGCCAAATAAAAACATTTAAAAATGATAGCTTGGACTCTTAGAAGCTGAGATGACCATACTTCGCAAGTTTTATAGACCAAAAACGTATTTAATGCAGAAAAAAAAAAATATTAATTGATATTGTTATACATCCATATAGAAAATTAAAAGATACCAAGTTTTAGTCTGCTTTGGTACAATCAAAATCGCAACAAGCCCTTAACACATATAACTAAATAGGTTGTGTTTCGTAGCTTCTCTCTTTTATGGGCAGGTTCTGGAGACGCCTGAACATTTTACTTTCTTTTTCACAGTCCCAAACTACATAATAAAATCCCACCGAGATGTTGACAGAACTGTCATACAAGTCGGTACAAACACAATTAAGAAACAGCAGTCCAAACTGTTAAAACAAAACTTTAACAATCTCTTTGCTGTCCCTAAAAATTCCCTTTGCAGTATTTACATCTCCGACCCAACCCCCACCCCCGGCCGAGGAATGGTGCGTTTCAGTAGACTGCTAACCCTTAACACCTGTTCAAAGTGGGGAATGGCAGAAAAAGTTTGAGAATCACTGGTATACAGTGTCCATCATCCTAGTGTTCCCATGTCCATCTGTTCATCATCACAACACAGCCATCCATCGGTCCAGTATTGACTTGTCCGTCAATTATGTTTACCCAGTACTATTCTGTCCTGCCATGGTTCCAAGACAAAGAGGTACACCTTTAACCATGCTTGGACCTTTCAAAGGTATATCAACGTTACTGTTAGAATCCCAACCCAATCATTACATGTGAGTCATCCCAGAGACTTGGTCAAAAAAGGCAATTAAAGGTACAAATGGTGTTCCTCTATGTACTGCACACTATACAGTTGGCTGACGATAAAGTAATCTCTTATATCTGAAATCTTCTCTTCGTTCAATCCTGTAGACACAAATTTGCCCTGGAAGTGACTGACCTACAAACTGACCGACATCCCAATCTCCAGCTTACATCTTCAATTCTATCTAAATGTGCAATAAAGCAAGCAGAAAGTGCCTCCATTCAAACTATGTCCCTCTGCCCATTTGTCCTTGAGATGAATGTTCCACTTCTGAATTGATGAAGCTATTCTGGTCATTGAGAGCCGCTCCAGTTTGTTAGCATCACACCGTATGTCTTCCTGAGACATAGAAAGACAGAGTTTCAGTGGATCTCTTAGGGATACACATTCATTATGAACTACTCTTATCCTCAGAGTCTACTAGGAGGAATCAAATTAGGCCACTTCACTGACACACTTAAGGCCATACCTCCCTACTGATGACTGCTGGAACATGTAATGTGCAGCTCTAGATATGAAGATACTTTTCGTGTGATTATTTGTGTGTAGGCAGGGCATCTATTTACTGCTAATGTCCTCCAGTCCATTGTGATGTCTTGTCTTCTTGCATGTGTGTGTTAATGCAGGAAAGGAGAAAATGACTCATGCGAGACAGTTACCTCATTCACACCAACGCAACTCCGGTTCAAGATCCGTGCTAGAGCTTTTCAGGTTCAGAACCGGTTCTTCGGTTTAGCTCCGGCTCTCTTCACACTGCCCAGAGTCCGACTGGTGCTGCGTCATTGCGTCATCGTTTGCGTCATGACGTAACCGTTTGCGTGCCTGCTTCATAAAGCCAAACCGCGCGGAAACCCCTCACAGCTGACACCGACAACAACAACAATGGCCGATTGTGCTCCAGCTTCCTCTGTACCTCTTCGGAAGACCAGATTCCCAGTAGGTAGCTGGTCTCTTCAGTGGACCACTGCTGCTTGTTAAGTTTCTCCATCGTTGTGTACGAACAAGGTGCTTGAAATGAACCGGATTCCGGAGCTAAGAGGCTGCTCCGCTGCGGTGTAAAGAGGAAAACCCGGTGCTTTTCAAGCTCCAGCTCCGAACCGGCCCTGAAACACCGTTGGTGTGAATGAGGTAAAAGAGAGAAGAGGTTCCCTCTCTTGAAGCGTAGAGAATGGGAACGACGTCGGCCAGAGGTCTAATGCTTACATTGTAACCATGTTTTTCTCAATTAAAAGAATATTTCTACATTTGGTTATACATTAAATTCTTATGGAAAACTTGGGTGTCACAGTAAGTGGAAACTTCTTTTTAAAAAGGGGCTTGCCCGACCACACTATGGTTATGTTTAAAAAGCACCTGTGCCGACATGGAGTCAGTACAGAGCCGTTTTATTGCTGGACATTTGAATGCGGTGTAAGAGCTGAAGAGATAATCTCTTCACTCATAGAACCAAGGTTTCATGTTACCATATGTTCTCTGTAATTATAAAAAACGCCCTGAGAGGAGACATAAACACATGCCCAATCGTTGACACCTAAACATTGTCTACAAATCAGATCAAGCTGCAGTGTGTTTGGAAGCAGATTAATCCTATTAGAGCAGGGCTTGTCAGCAATGTCCAGTAACCAAGCATCAGGTTGCAACAACAACCTCAGCCCGGCTTCTTTTCATCTCATTGGATTTGCCAGCTAAGCTTGCAAGCAGAGTAACCCCTGTCCAACAGGACTTTCACTGGAAATAACATTTAGCATACAGTAAGTAAGTCTAGAACCTATTTACTGTGTTGATTTGGTTATTTCCCATACTATAACTGTCTTTGTGATATGTTGTATTGAGCTTATTGGTAATGCAAGTTAGTTGTTAGTATAGTATATAGAGACCCAGAGTAGGCCTGTTGGACGATACATTTTCCTGGAAATTAATGCGATAAACGATAATATTGTCGGCACCATTGTAAGACCATTTTAGACCACTGACATAATGATAATATATAATAATAATTCAAGTACATCCTTTCAAACATAACTTTGTTTTGAACATTTAACATTGCAAATGAAATGTGAAATAATATTAAAATATATAAATTATATATACCGTAATAAATAAAACAAATACATTTAATTATAACAAATTAATTAAAATCACACACAACCAAAACAATCAATTAAATAGACTCAGGCTGGAAAACAGAGCTCTCTCTCTCATATATATATGAAGACCCATGGGTCTTTGTATGGACAGTGGACCGTACACTTGACTCAACAGGCCATATCCAAATCTGTATTTCAAAGATTTCGAGCAGGTGGGGGCTCTCCAGCTGCCGTGTTTGCTCCCAGCTGGGAAAACGGAATGGGTAGGTTGTGTTTCAGGTGCAGTTTAAGGTTGGTCGTATTGATAGCTTTTGTTGCTACCTTTTTAAAACAAATGCGACACTCTCATTCAAGTCCGTAGGTTCGCCTCGTTGAAATATTCCCACACCGGAGATGTGGTATTAGGTTTTGCAACCACTTCCATTTAACTTCAAATTCCCCTTGACTACGTCACACGTTGTCTCCTGCTTGTCTCTATATTATTAATTTGGCTGCTACACTGCTGCACGCGGAGTTTCCTGACCTTGCTGTGTCATGGAAGTCATGGGCTGTGTGTGAGCCCCGCCCCTCACAGCGCGCCGGGCTGGCCAGCAACACGTTCTCACTCCCAACCCGTCACATTTTGACGGTCGGTCAGGGCCCCTCCCCGTCACTCTATTACGCACAGGATACCTCTTGAGAGTCAGTTTTCAACGGGCAGGGCGTCCCATAGACCTTCATAGACCTCCCAAAGCGTTGATAATAGACGCCATGAGAACGCTCCCCGGCAAATGCTCTACCCCGACGGTCGGTTGTTCTTGTCAATATTAATATAATAATGATTATGCGGGCTAAATTCCTTGATTATGCGGGCTAAAATCCTTGATTATGCGATTAAACATGCAGGGTTTTATGTGATTTTATGCGGTGAAATTGCGGGAAGTTGCGAAATATGCGGAAATATGCTAAATATGCGGGAAAAAATAATAAATGTTTTTTAAAAGCAATTGGGCTATTTTAATCTCACACACACACCACCACCCCCCCACACACGCACACACACACACACACACACACACACACACACACACACACACACACACACACCCACACACATACCCAC
>NW_011350267.1:0-2485 GCF_000735185.1 Notothenia coriiceps
AGGAAGTAAACACTAAAGGGAACAGCAGAAGAAGACAGACAGGAAGTAAACACTAAAGGGAACAGCAGAAGAAGACAGACAGGAAGTAAATAATAATAATAATGGGTTTAATTTATAAAGTACCTCATATTTGATTTCAAATCCCGAAGTGCTACAAGCAGTGAGCATGAACAGTATAAATAAACATTACACAGCACGGGAGAAATAATAAAAAACAAACAAGAGAAATACAAATAAAATAAAATAAAAGGGTGGTAAAAAGGTCTAGGCAAAGGCTCGACTGAAAAGATGGCTTTTGAGGCCTTTTAAAGGCCTCCACGGTCTGTGGTGCTCTCATGTGGTCGGGGAGAGCGTTCCACAGAGTGGGGGCAGCCGAGCAGAAGGCCCGGTCCCCCATAGTACGGAGCTTAGTCCTGGGGGGTTTGAGGAAGTTGGAGTTGTTGGAGCGGGTGGTCCGCAGGGAGGAGTTCCTTGAGGTAGGGAGGGGCAGTTCCATGGACACACTGGTGGGTGAGGACGGAGACCTTGAATTCGATCCTCAGCTCCACGGGAAGCCAGTGTAGTGCTTTAAGGACGGGGGTGATGTGATCGTATGTGCACACCCTCATCAGGATCCTAGCAGCGCTATTCTGAATGGATTGGAGCCTCTGGATGCTTTTGTTAGGGATCCCGATGAGGAGTGCATCGCAGACAAAGGCGTGGACCAGCTTTTCGGCGTCAGACAGAGTGAGTGTGGGGCGGAGTTTGGCGATGTTCCTGAGGTGATAAAAGGAGTTCTTGCACAGCTGTTCAATGTGAGCCTCAAAGGTCAGATGGGCGTCCATTTTCACACCCAGGTTGGTGACTGTTGAGGAGAGGGGAATGTCCTGGCCGGAGAAGGTGATGGTGGTGATGGTGGATGACCGAACCTGGTGTGGGGTGCCAACTATGATGGCTCCGGTCTTGGAGCTGTTGAGTTTGAGTTCCAGGAAGTTCTGCTTAGTATTTTGATTATTAGTAAATCTGTGGGTTATTGTTCGTTGTTTGGTCTATTAAATGTCAGAAAATAGTGAAAAATATCCATCCCATTTACTGAAAGTCCAAGGTGATGTCTTGAAATATCTTACAAAACCCAAATATATTCACTTTAATATTTAATATTAAACAGAGAAACGCAGGAAATCTCTCTATTTGAGAGGCAAAAAAACTGTTTTTTAAGACTATTTTACATAAGAATTACCAAAACATGTGTTCCTGCAGGATCGGCGGTGCAGCTGTCGGATACAGACGACAGTGAAGCTGGACCCTCGGGGGACACGAGGCTCTGGGACCAGAACAGTGAGGTGGCATCGGAGCGTCAAAACTCCCAGAGTGCACCTGGGTCTCCAGGCCGAGGAGGCGACTCTTCAGACGTTGTTTTTGACGTGGAGTCAGACTGCGAGTCTCCGGATAAACAGTTCCTCGTCGTTGGGGCGTCGGGAGGAAAAAACTTCCAGCTTCCCGGGACTTCTGAGCTGAAAATAGGCGGGTCTTTAATCTCCTACGACTCAGATATCTGCTGTTCCTCTTGGACCAATCAGAGCCTGCCGTCTCACAGACTTCTCGACAACAACAGATCCGATATGAACGTCCCAGCTTTCCCGTTAGCGCTCCAGCTCGCAGGATCCCAACTGGACCCAGTGGAGATGAATCAGTTCTGCAGGGATCGTCGTTTCGTCTGCAGTTACTGTGGGAAATGGTTTACGTCGGGGCGAAGTTTGGAGACGCACGTTCGCGTTCACACGGGCGAGAGACCGTACAGCTGCGCTCAGTGCGGGAAGCGCTTCACGCAGTCCGGACACCTGAAGACGCACCAGAGCGTTCACACCGGGGAGCGGCCGTTCGGATGTACGCACTGCGGGAAGAGGTTCGCCGGGAAGCAGAACCTGAGGATCCACCTGCAGAAACACCATCCGGATCAACAGCAGCTTTAACCAGAAGAAGAACAACAACTTGATTTATCCCATGAGGGGATATTCAGTTTTCTGTGAAGGGACCTGTTAACCTGCCACTACATGATATGCGTACAAATGTTCAGTGCTGAGGTTGCCGTTTTGTTTCTAGGGAAAAAGCTCAAAATGGTAGATTATTTCAACGTTGCAGCAGACGGACAACTAATCAGGTAACAGCTGGCTGTTTTCACAGCAAGGCTCTGCAGGATGAGCTAAAGGGGCGGGACATCTGTAAGCGGTTGACCAATCAAAACAGAGCCGGCCAGCTAACCAATCAGAGCAGACTGGGCTCTGATTTCAGACAGAGGGTGAAAAGAGGTGCTGCAGCACAGGCAGTACACTACATACTGATATACACCTGAACATCAGCAGGAGAGGACTCTTTAAAGTAGAGACACTACATACTGATATACACCTGAACATCAGCAGGAGAGGACTCTTTAAAGTAGAGACACTACATACTGATATACACCTGAACATCAGCAGTCAAATTGTCTCCTGTACGATGTGTTTAG
>NW_011350268.1:0-1551 GCF_000735185.1 Notothenia coriiceps
AGGAAATGTTCCTACTCTCTCTCTTTATTACCTCAGATTGTATAGAAGTCTATGAGGAAATGTTCCTACTTCTCTCTCTCTTTATTACCTCAGATTGTATAGAAGTCTATGAGGAAATGTTCCTACTTCTCTCTCTCTTTATTACCTCAGATTGTATAGAAGTCTATGAGGAAATGTTCCTACTTCTCTCTCTCTTTATTACCTCAGATTGTATAGAAGTCTATGAGGAAATGTTCCTACTTCTCTCTCTCTCTTTATTACCTCAGATTGTAGAGAAATCTATGAGGAAATGTTCCTACTTCTCTCTCTCTTTATTACCTCAGATTGTAGAGAAGTCTATGAGGAAATGTTCCTTCTTCTCTCTTGATTTATTAGCTCTGTAAACATTTTCCAGATGAGTTTATGATCTCAATCTGTAGTTTCAAGTCTTCTTCAAAACAGCATGATAATCATTTAGCAAACTGTGGATGCATTCACTGTAAAATAGACGATAAAGCAGAATATTTCCAGACATTTGGACCTCTCATCCGATGGTGAAGTCCTTTTGGCCTTAAAGGAGATTAACATTTCCAAGTTATGTCAGATAATAGCTGAGAAACTGCAGAATCAGTTCTGAAATAATGATATAAATTGTCCTACAAGGAACCAAACAAAGACCTGAGGACACTCAGAATAATTAAATGTCATCTTCCAGCTCGTAAATCCCTGTAACTCCTCCGTTTCTGCGTCTCCTGCCTTTGTCTTCACCTCATTAGTCTTTCCACAATCTTCCGGTGTTCAGGGACTTTTGATGATCACCGTGTGGATGACAGAGTGTCTTAACCTCCACTAAACAGAGGAACAGAGTGCTAATCTGTTAGCATTTCACCTCGCTGAAGCCCGGACTTTCCCCGTAATTACAACCTGAGCTCGGTGGGAATCTGCAGGAACACAAACATCAGTGTGAGGGTTTATTAGGAGAGAGTGGGCGGCTGCGTCACCTGAGGGTGTGTTTAAAGTGGGTTTATGTGTTTATAATACCCTAAAACAGTATTTGTGGAGTCATGACTCACGGTGATGCTCCCACTCGGATTGGATTCCAGTGAAAACAAGCAGAGGTATTTATATCTGCTTTTATTCTGATGATGTGCTGGAAAGACAAGACTTTATGGAAATGCATCAAAAACAATAAGGATAGTGTTTGGATAGTGTGGGGGAACTTCTGAAGCAATGGGAGTCAAGACTCAGAGATGCACGAGGAGAGCTGGAGCTTTGATGGCAAACACTGACGGTTTATTTGGAGCTTCGTCCGGAGAATTCACAAGACATGCCACGGGCCACGGTCTGACCACGCGGTAGAGATGCTTGAACTAGTCAGAGTGTAACAATCAACATTCTTCAAGAGAGGAATGAGGCAGTTCCTACTTCTCTCTCTCTTTATTACCTCAGATTGTATAGAAGTCTATGAGGAAATGTTCCTACTTCTCTCTCTCTTTATTACCTCAGATTGTATAGAAGTCTATGAGGAAATGTTCCTGCTTCTCTCTCTTTATTACCTCAGATTGTAGAGAA
>NW_011350269.1:0-2898 GCF_000735185.1 Notothenia coriiceps
TACCATATTTAAGGGTTCGTGCACAGAGGGGATTGTCGGGAAAGAGATGGCTGTTTGAGGAAGCTCCCATTTATTAACATTTCAACAAACAAGTTGCATATTTGCATAACGTATTCAAGTGTTAGCATTTAGTGCAATAGCAGCTACAGAACATGTGCTGTGTAAACTGTACTGTATCACATAGCGTTTCAGACACACAAACTTTTCAACTTTCAAACTTAAACGGTGCGCTCCCAGCGCACGTACCGGCAGTGATCTACAGCAGTGGTTTTCAACCAGTTGTACGGGGACAAACTGTCTCGCTCTCGTAATGTCTGTCTGTCTTGCTCTCGTTCTGTCTCTCGTACCACTCTCGGTTCCACTTTTACTTTTGCGCGCTACCTGTCTCACTCTTTTCCGGCCTCCAGCTTTTCCTGCTGGAGCCCGCCGCTTAAAGGTGGGGGGCGCGGACCGGCCATAGAGCCCATAGAGTTAAAGGTGGTGGACTGTAACCTGTAAAATCCATAGATTTAGGAGGTCCCCTAGTGGCCGTTAGCTGTAAAAATCCATAGATTAGCCGCACCGTTATATAAGCCGCAGGGTCGAAAAATGGGAAAAAAGGCGCGGCTTATAGTCGGAAAATTACGGTATATGATCATTTGACACGACAGATATCACTTAAAAAGCACAGTTGCTATTAAAAATATTGAGTTTGTGTCCCTGTGAAGCAGCCTGAGAGTTGGTAATTAATTGCTTATTTTAAAAGTGACTTCCAAATGATTGTGTTAATTGTATTCATCTTGTGTGAACCTGTGCTGTATCTCAATCTCACCCTGTTGCTGTTTAAACTACTTATCTTTCAGTTTACGATTCCTCTTCTCCAGCTGATTAAAACCTGTAAAAAAGCGAGTAGATCAGATCAGTGTTTCTCCCACATGTAGTTATAGTTTTGTGTGTGTCTACTTTCTTATGATTTGAAACTGTGGTGACTTCAGTGAGCAGATGTTTTGGATACGGATTTATTTCATTGCTTCAGACCCTCCTCAGTTAGCAGAGATTTAGTGGATCACAGGGTTATCACTACGCGTATTTTCACTGTGCTTGTTTGTATCAGACGGCTCTGACAGTGTGTGTGTCTGGTGTGAGTGAGACAGTGAGGAGTTAAGTGTAGTTCAAAGTCAGAGTCACGGGACAGAGTGATGAGGGGGAAAAAGGGAGGAGGGGTTTTGATAGAGAAGGAAGACAGAACTGTTGAGAGAGGATTCGGACCATGCCGGTTTTTAAAATTGACAATGAAGAGATTTATGACAGTTTCGCTGTGGAGGGTGAGTGTAATGACAAGGTGTGTGTGTGTGTGCGTGTGCGTGTGCGTGTGTGTTCCTTGAAAGACAGGAAGTGTGTGTGTGTGTGTTCTCACTGTAGTGTGTGTTCCTTGAAAGACAGGAAGTGTGTGTGTGTGTTCTCACTATAGTGTGTGTTCCTTGAAAGATAGGAAGTGTGTGTGTGTGTTCTCACTGTAGTATGTGTTCCTTGAAAGACAGGAAGTAGGCAAGTCTGAAGCGTGTTTACTTTCAAAAATGTTTGGTATGCGTGAGCAGTGATATAACAGTTGGATAGATGTGACTTCCTGTCTACAGCTGATTTCCCACCTCCCAACAGAAAGGATATAAAAGAAATGCCTCCTCTGTAATATCTCCTATTAATAACAACAACATACATTTCTCAAAATACAAATTCTTCTCGTCGTCTCTTTGGCAAAAAACTGTGCATTTACCACGCTGATCGTCTGAAACACATTTGACTGAAATGTAAATGTTTACAGTTTATTTAAACGAAAATGTGTCGGAAAAGGGTCATTTATCGAGTTGTTTAACAGTTATATTAATTCAATGATGATATCCGGACCTGAATGAATACAGAGGATTTTAAGTGTAACTCAGATGCACAAGCTTTTGTTTACGTGTGTGTGTGTGTGTGGTGTGTGTGTGTGTGTGTGTGTGTGTGTGTGTGTGTGTGTGTGTGTGTGTGTGTGTGTGTGTGTGTGTGTGTGTGTGTGTGTGTGTGTGTGTGTGTGTGTGATTTAACTGCACGTGTGTGAGCAGGGTTACAGTAAGGAAGTCGAGGTCTCATGTTCCTGCTGTGCAAAATCAAGCTACATCTATTTATAGTGCTTAGTGATGCACTTAAACAGACATGGCATGCTAACATACAAGTGGTGGTCAAGGAGAGATGAAGAAATGTGTTTTTGGCACTAATTGAGTCACTAATTGAGTGTCAGTATGCAAGCTGTCTGACAAACAGAATATTGAACTAAAACACCACATATTGAAACTCATTGGACTTTGCTTTTATAATGTAGTTTATTGCTTTCAATAAATGTCTTTACAACCAGCACTAGTGTGTGTGCGTTACGTCTTTTGATTGTTGACGTCAATGCTACGTGAGAGATTGCATTGTGTGTGTCAGTAGCCGTCTTCCTGCGTGCAACAAAGATATCTCTACTGGTTAAAGGTTATTTTTAAACGTTGTTGGCGCACGGTCCAGATCCAGAGGTCACTGCGAGCCTCAGATTACTCGACGACAGCCTGTATTCATTTGAGCAGCTGCTGAAGGCTTTCTAGCTCTGCTTAATACGTTTTAATTCTTGCTCAAATGTAGTTTGTGACACCACTGAATGTACCTTTTTTACAGCATTTCAATTTGTGGAATAAAAAGAGTCTCTTAATCAGAATACCTTTATTGGTCCCACAGAGGGGAAATTCACATGTATGGCGCTTTTCCACTGCAGGGCCTCGCTCGGCTTAGTACGGTATGGCTAGGCCTCGTTAGGCCAGGCTCACTTTATGCTACGTTTCCATTACAGCTGCGGCAGTAACTATAGTAACGGAGTGTAGGCGGAGCCGTGACGTCATCTTCAAT
>NW_011350270.1:0-2588 GCF_000735185.1 Notothenia coriiceps
CAGGGATGTGTGAGAGGAGATTATCTAATTCTTCGAAGAAGTCCCCCAAGGCGCCTGGTGGACGGTAGAGAACAACAATGGTTAATTGTATAGGGATGGGTTACTGTGACGGCATGGAATTCAAAAGGTGGAAGGAGTGAAGTTAGGTAGCTTGAAGAGGAAAAAGCTCCAGTTGGGAGAGAGCAGGAGACCAGTGCCACCTCCTCTGCCAGAGGGTCTGGGTGTGTGGGTGAAGGAATATGCTGTGGAGAGAGCTGCTGGGGTGGATGTGTTGGATGGAGTAATCCAGGTCTCAGGGAGAGCAAGGAAATCCAGAGACTGCAGGGAAGCGTAGCCAGAGATGAACTCAGCCTTAGGAACAGCTGACTGGCAGTTCCACAGGCCACCTGAAACTAGATGTTGGATCTCAGTGGAGCATGTGGGATAGACGAGAGCAGGCCGGTTATATCGATTAGGAGATACACGGGGCCAGTGATAATTACGGGAAGACACATGAACAGGAATGGAGAAAATACACATGATTATAGCATGAGGGGCTAAAAAAACAAATAAATCACCAGCGATACTTAGCTCAATCAAAGTAGGATTTGCCTCCCTCGTGACTCCCGCAGGACTCTAATGACGTCGACTAACGCTCCAGGAAAGTGCTGCCTAAAATGGACACCTGATTGCTGAGTTCTCACAGCTGTGGGGCCACGCCCCTTTAATTAGTTAACTCTCTGCAGCTGGTGGCCCTCAAAAGGAAATCTAGACTGGCTCCCTCCTGAGTTGTTATTGTATTTTCAGTGTCACAATGGTTTTCCAATTACATTAAACCCTAAGTTATAAAGTTATGAGTTTAACCCTTAATACAGTTACACCTACTCAATAAAGCTCTTAGTATTGTTTAAATCAAAGTGTAACCCTAGCAGTCAGTTAGTTCAGTTTTAAGGTTTCAGTCAAATTACTTGTCCCAAGTTTCTGCCGGACAGATACCGTAGCGGTTTTGAGATTTAAAATCACAATTTCAGTCAGATCAACTACAGAGCATTTATACAGAGTACACACACTGAAACAGAGAAGTCTAAAAACAGAATGTTACTCACACAATTCTAGAAGTCACCAGTTGTTATTCTGTCAAAATCAAGTTGCACACTGCTCAGCTACAATCCTAAAGCATCAGCATGCTTTGGATGGATTACATGGAACAGGGTAGGATACAGAAACATGTAACAGTACTCCTTGACAATATCAGAAGAAAACTATCAATAAAATATTTTGAAAATGGGCAGGATTTCAATGTTACAAGACATTTAAAAGCCAAAGACGATATATCAGAATGCCATTTATGTGCATTGTTGGCATGTTATATTATTTTTGTTTTACACGTGGGTGGCTTTGATTAGCTGCAGAGGATGTATGCATAGGGTCAAAGGTGACAGATGCTAGCTACAGACGCTACAGAATTACAGAAAGACACTAAACATGTGTGTAAAATGCCGCTACACACATTACAAGACTTTGTGAGTCTCACAACACCGAGTAAAACAAAGCATTTTCTGTCAGCTCAGATTGTATTCCTGCTTTTTTAAACTGTGCTCATGTGTTTCAGTGTTGGTTCATAAGCTGAATCTGATCGATAAAAGGTAGCTTCTCCGATCAATAAAATTCTTTCTGATCCTAAATATCTTGGTTTCTTCTTTTCTAAGGTCACATTGATCTGTTGTCGTACATAATATCTTATTGACATACCTCAAATATATTTGCATATTTAGTCGATTTGGAACTAATGTAAGGTAATGAATGCAAACTAATGCAGTGTAATCTGATTACATTTTTAACAGGTAATTAGTTATTGTAGCAGAATACATGTTTTAAAGCAACTGTGCATCAGATGGCCAAAATTGCACTCTACATTTAGAAAGTGAAACCTAAAAACAACACACTGTAAACCTTAAAGACTCATTGCTTCATTCACATGCTGTTCACATCTCACTCTGAAACAAGTGAAAAAGCATGCTTTCCCAAAAGGTTGAACTATCCCTTCAAGGTCTCAGCTCTTCTCTCAGCCATCTTCTCAGCATCTGCTCTGCTCAACTATTTCCGTCCTTTATTCTCCTTCTGTCTCTGTTTCTCACGTCTCTTCCTCCTCACACACTCTCCTGTTTCCCACTGCTCCCAGTCTCCTTCCTTTGCCTCCATTTTCACACATCTGCCCCTCCTGTGGCGCTCCACCTGTCCACCAGCTCCACTTCACTCTCTGCACTCATTGTTCCTCAGAGGTACAAATACTTTGTTACAGTACTTAAGAAAATGTTTCTGGTATCAGTACTTTACTCCACTACTTTCTACTTTTACTTCTTACATTTTGAACACAAATACCTGTACTTTCTACTTCTTACAGTTTGAACACAAATACCTGTACTTTCTACTTCTTACATGTTGAACTCAAATACCTGTACTTTCTACTTCTTACATGTTGAACACAAATACCTGTACTTTCTACTTCTTACATGTTGAACACAAATACCTGTACTTTCTACTTCTTACATGTTGAACACAAATACCTGTACTTTCTACTTCTCACATTTTCCAAACAGGCTGGTTCC
>NW_011350271.1:0-1877 GCF_000735185.1 Notothenia coriiceps
AACACACACAACACACACACACACACACACACACACACACACACACACACACACACACACACACACACACACACACACACACACACACACACACACACACACACACACACAGCTCGTCACACACTCTCCACAGTCGCTGCTGGAGTCCGCTGTGCTCTAGTCCACTTCCTGTGGAGCTAATGGTCTTCCTGTCAGTCACAAGGCAATTAATTACTGTGGTGACGCTTGTTAATAAAGGTTTCACCCCACTGAGCGACGCAGTCAGACTGTGTGTGTGTGTGTGTGTGTGTGTGTGTGTGTGTATGTGTGTGTGTGTATTTGTGAGTGTGTGAGTTTGTTTCCAGCAGCCTCAGGAAGTTTGGATCTTTCACCAGCTGTCCATTACTGAACACACACACTCACACACACCTTTGTCGGCTTTGTTACAGTTTGACAGAGTACACAGACAATGGGATTTTCAAAAACTTCAACAATATATTCATAATAATCCAGAATAGACTTTCCAATAACAAATATATGTTAATATAGTCTTAAATGTGTCTTTTACCATTTATTAATTAATACACATGTTTTTAAATGTATGCTGCTGTCACTCCAAATTGATTGACTGGTCATTTAAACAGGGGCTAACAGTAGGAACAAAAAAAGGGCTTATTAATAATTTCTGACGCGGCTCCAGTTAAAGGCTGTCTAATCAATAATTAATCCTAATAATGGATGAAATGTCTCTGCGTGACGTTAAGTGGTCACTGGTTTATTTTATATGCTGATGGTAGCATCTTGTATGTCATCGACGCAAACACAAACCGTACCTATTCCACTTTATATTGTTTGCTTTACAGTGTTTTATAGTATCTTATATTTATTTTGAATACACCTGTTTTCCACAATTCCTTTATGGAGGACTTTAGCTGCCTCTGTTAAAAGAAATTAATGAAATAATTGAAAAGGAAATTAATTAATTTGACAAATCCGTTTTTTTGTTTTCTTACATTTTATTATTTTGTTGTTTTAAGTGTATTTTGTATGTACCCATTATTTTTCAAATGAACATGCACAAGGATTGCATTTTTAAATTGTATGCATTTATTTATTTGTATACATATTGATAATTCATTCATTATTGGTGCAACTTTAGGTTAGGTTCACAATATATTCAGTCATTTAAAACTGGTACGAGTCCGCAAAAAAACAATATGGTTGCAACTTAAAGAGGGCCTATCCTGCAAAATGCACTTTTTGATATCTTTTATACATCGAGATGTGTGTCGGGGAACTCACGCAGCGTCAGAAAATAAAACCCTCTCTCTTTTCCTCCGTACCCAAATCTCTAAAAACGGGGGAACAACGGAGCTGATCCAGATTTGCGTCCGATATGACGTAATATCTGAAATGTGGACCCACGGCCCAATCAGAAACGTTGCTATCAGAAACAATGCCCGACTGTTTTGGACGTAATATGGTCGGTGTTTACATTAGCATCGCTAACACTCAGAGCTAACCTGTACTGGAGAGCATGTGTGTGAAGAAGCAGGAAATAAAAAGGAACTCACCTTGTGGTATAACCGGCAAGAGAGAAAGCCTTTGAGCTCCATACTGTTTCAGAAATAATCCTTGATAATCCATGATATGGAGTTTCATCACGGCAGTATTTAGTTTAGACAGTAGCTGCCGGGTCCCGCATGAGCTCAGACCCTCCTTTTTTTAATTTAAAGCTTTCTAACCGAAATCAGCACTTTTGAAACAGGAAGTGAAATAGAGGAATATGAGGCATGGCTAGAATGGGTGATCAGAGCAAAACACTTCATAGACATGTTTTTTATATATTTTTTATATATCTGAGACCTATGCTATTGCCTAAAAATTGCATGATAGGT
>NW_011350272.1:0-1992 GCF_000735185.1 Notothenia coriiceps
TAAGGTGTGGTCTTTGTTCCCAACTGAAGTTATGGAACTTTATTATTTGTGAGTTTAACAAAGTATGACAAATGGCATCAGTAACAGATGTGATATGCATTTCTATAAAGTTGTCTCACATTCTTGGTCACATTTTATATACAGTATGTAATGAGTATAACATGTCCAGTAAGTATAAAGTTTTTTCTAATACTATGTATTCAACCACTATGGTATAGTGTATGGTACTATGGTATGGTATCCTAGCTTAATCTGTTATCTGTAAACGTTCCCTAAATCTACTAATTTAGGGATAATCCACTGACATCCTTTAATACACATGTTAATTTGAATAAGATGTATTGATAATATCCGCAATATAAATCTTTAAACTTCTTCTTACCTTTGAAAGTCCGTCACGAACGGTCTATTATGCTGCAACTCTACAGCTCTGCTAGCCTTGGCGCTAACTTCCGGGGAACGATTGAGAGGCTCCACGATCCGCCATTGCTGTAAAAAAGTGGTCCATTGGAGTGAACGGAGATGACGTAACTCTCAGTCTATAGGCGCTGGATAGGACCTAAACCAGCCTAAAGCAGTTCCCTGTATGCCAACTAAGTGCTCTAGTCTTTGCAATAGGATATCATGGTCGATAGTATCAAATGCAGCAATGGACTACCTGCCAGCTCGAGTGCGCTAGAATTTGAAAATATACATGACCAATGAAGGCACGAGATAAGTTTGTGCACAGATGGAAGGCTGACAGGCAGGTAGTCCATCCAGTTATTTTAGCCGGGCCGGCTCAGATGATTGGTCATGCTTTTTACAGCGCCACGGCTTCCACAGATGACATTTTTTTATGTATTTATTGTCAAAGCATTTAATATATTCATTGCTATCGGGATGTAAAGAGCACTCCATGGATATATATAATATAACAACAAGTGTTTCTGAAATAAATTACATACCCCACCTTTAATTCTTCCCTTAAATTATCATAAATCATACTTTTCTTGAAAACATTTTAGACTTTCTGCACAAAAAGCCTGCATTTGACTTTATTAAAGAGGCAAAATATAAAGTTATGCACTTTAAATTCTGCAAGCAGCTCCATGTTCAGATTAATATATCATAGTTTAAAATGCAAGGCTCTTTAAATGCTGTTTGAACAATTTAAATGTGGCTTAAAATGCCCTTAAACCATATTTACTCAACAAGAACAATAAGAATAATGATATCAAAATAAACAAACAATACTAATTACAATGATAATAATACAAATATTTATAATATGATTATTATTGTAATTAATATATATTTTTGAATGTTTTTATTATTGGCGATTGGACATTTTGAATGATAACTGTTACAGTAAATCGTCATGATAAAAAACGTCATGTGTAAAAAGGTAATTTTAAACAATATATTTGACACATTATTTTATGAATGCATTACTTGTTTTATTTTGCATCAATTTTCTTCTATATATATATTTTGTACTTTTCATATGAACCATTGGTATGGACAGTTTGTGTGTACATACTGTAAATCAGGGTATATGCAGGAATCCTGAGGTCAAATTTAATACCTTTTAAGACCTTTTTTAAGACCCTTTCCATACATTTTAAGACCTCATCGCAACTTTGAGTTCTAACCGGTTACATTGGCAACACACTTTACCTCACATTTACTATATTGATTGTAAGATAGCACAACTAAACAGAGTGCAGACAGACTACTGAAGCCTCCTTTCCACATGAACTTCAACCTCTCTGTGAAGGTCAGGTTTAATGCAGTATGCTGCTTTGTTGCTTCTGTACTCTGTGCTCTTTCATTCCAGTAAAACTCCTCAGAAACCATTAGAAACCAGTATTTGACCAATAAACAAAACAATTGACAAAACTTTGAACTATGAAATATTAAACTTTGGTGAGCTTCAGCGGGGTAATGCCATATAGGAGCTCCCTCACAAATACCCAGGGGTTAAATTGGGCTGGGGCTGTCCGGGGCTAA
>NW_011350273.1:0-3008 GCF_000735185.1 Notothenia coriiceps
GCCAGGGTGTAAATGTTATGCTACGTTCTATGCATGGCTGTATCCACCATTGAGGTCACCGAGGTCCGTACCTCTGTAATTTTTTCCGAGCTGTGTATTTAACAAAACTTGTGAAATAATTGCACTAAACAGGGTATTTTGTAGTACTTCCATTTACTGACGATGGGGGCGCTGCATAACTACGTAGCCTCGATTAAAGCAAACAGAAGAAGACGACATGTATCAACACACCTCCGCAGCTCTGACTTGTACCGGAGGAGGAGGAGTGATGAGGTATCTAGAGAGCAGTGGTTCTCAACTGGTCAGGCCTCGGGACCCACTTTTTACTTGGTCAATACATCGCGCCCCAACATTTTGAAGCACTCAAATCTATTCAACAAAAAAAGTGCTGTAATATATACACTTTTCAGCATAATCTACAATATTAATAAAAGTGAAGTACAGTACATATATCCCTTATATCCCTTCACAGAACTAAAGTATGCTTTTAAAAAGGTTTAATGAGATGATGGAATCAAAGCTGAACTATATAAAAAGGCACACATGCTGAAAACCCAACCCCAGCAGGGGGGTCAGGGGGGATTCTCCCCCAGGAGATTTTTGGAAATACTAACAAACTATGCATTGTGGTACACTCTGAGAACAAAATAAATAAATCTATTACTACCCGACATATTAATAATATTTTATGTCATTGTTTGTTTTTCACTTTGTTCTGACATCTTGCTGCGAGAAGAGTAAAGAGGAGATGACTGTGTGTGACTAAGGGTAGATAGCTCCCATTGTTCTGTGACCTGTCAATCTTCAAACCGGGGGTCATATTTCATTATGTGTTCATTTTTATCTGAAGTTGTACCCATGGATGTATAAAGAAGAGTTCTACCGCAAAGTTATTCTCCGTGGGGACTTCCGGCAACAATCTTGATTCTGATTGGCCAGAAGACTCGAAAAAACCTCAGCAAAGATATTTTATTGAGAAGATGATCACTACGGTACAGAAGTTTTCAAAACCGTTTATGGTCTCCGGTACTTCCAGTCCAACGCCGACTGCATCCAAAGCGTTAGAAAATCGGCTTTCAAAAATAAAAGTTTGACTTTGTCGCCAAAAAAAAAAAAAAAAAAGATTTCCAATTATTTATTTTTTTCACTCACACATCCGTGACCCACTCGAAACGGGTCCGCGACCCACTTTTGGGTCGCGACACACCAGTTGAGAACCACTGGTCTAACTCACTCTGTATATATTTATACTGTGTATTCAATAGATGCTCTATAAATACAGCACATATCTTTCTACTGTTGATATGTTTTATATTTACTATATTTATTTATTTTTATTATATTTCTTACTCATACAATGCCTTGTAATGCAGCATCCATAAACTATATCTGATTTAATCTGATTTAATAAACTGTAAAGCCAATGCACAAACCTGTATATTAAATTAATTGCATATTTAGTTCCTTATCAACATGGAAGGGATTTAGACTCCAGACTGTACTCTGGACTGGTCCTCCATGAGCACACTCTCCCAACATTCTCACAACGGCAACATGGACATTCTCACAACGGCAACATGGACATGAGAGTATCAGTATGACATCATGACATGCAGGAGAGTGAAACCTACTTGTGTCCTAGCTCGTGAGCTATGGTGAAGGCCAGGTTGAGTCCATTGTCCTCAGCTAACACACACTTCCTCTTGGTACTGCAGACACCCCCCAGATATGCAATACCTGTAACACAGCAACATGACAAAACAGTGAGTTTAATAAATAACACTTTCTAATTGGTGATTTAAAATAACAAACTGGATAAAAGGTGTCTCTATTCACTTCTGATTAACAGGTGCTTGGATTATATATGACCCAGTAACTGTTCCCTTCACTGTATTGTCTGGAGTTTCAATGGGCTATGGAAAAACTGCTAAAATGGAGTTGCATTCAGCTTACTCATGTTCTGGTCGATAATCTCCACCACTTGTATCAGAAAGTTGTAGAAGCAAAAGCAGGAGTTAACCAATCAGAGTTAAGTGTCCTATGTAGTTTCTTTGTATCGCAAACGCGAGTCGCATCTCAGGTAAACCTCAAACGGACTATAAACTGTAAACAAAAGTAATGTGCATTGAAATACTGTTCAACAATCGGTCAGACATTAAGCGGGTAAAAATGCAAATCCCGGCAATTTCTACTGTAGCCTCCTCCATGGAGCATCGGCAGGTTATTTTCATGCTACTGTTAATCTGGAGAGCATGTCAACAGACTCTAGTGGACGGCGCATGGGATTATATAATCAGACACGTAAATACTACGCTTCCTTTGTTTCGGTGGACACAAACAAACCGCACCAAGGGGTTAAAATCTCCAGTGTTCGATTCAACCGGACTATACAAGGCTGGTGTGAACCTCTATGGTGTGAACGCAACCTTAGGAGCGGAGGATCTGAGTAAAGAAGTTCCAAAAATGTTCAATCAACCTTTCAACTAGGCACCTGACACAGACACACGTGTGTGCACACACACACACACACACACACACACACACACACACACACACACACACACACACACACACACACACACACACACACACACACACACAAACACTTTCTGTCGGTCTATGCAGACCCGGCGGCAGACATACATCTCTGGGCGGGCATTTGATTTACCAGGGCGGGCCCAGCACGACACTTACATTTCTGTCAACAGGGGGGGGTGGGGGGGGGAGGGAGGTGCTCGTGAATTGTTGTTACGGAAAGAGAGGGGTTTTAGGTTGCCATAAGGCTGTTGACGGTGTTATACATCCATTGGTTGGTCTTGTGGCACATTTGTAACTCTGTGCCAACTTGGGCAAGCTCGCAGGCAAACTTGAGCGCACACAGGGTGGAGAGGTGGAGTGAGGTTGAGTGATGGAGAGAAAGGGAGAGAGAGAGATTGAGCGAGGCAGAGAGCATGTGCAGCGGTCTGCTTGCGCACAGAGCCGGAGTTTGTGAGAGAGCCGGCTTGAGA
>NW_011350274.1:0-5364 GCF_000735185.1 Notothenia coriiceps
GCAACACGAAATTGGAAAATGTGGACACTCAGCCTCACTTTAATCATGGCCTCCTCTTTTAGTGTTCACCTGCCGGACCTCCTCCTCCTCCTCCTCCTCCTGTCTTCCTCATGTTGCTCTGGAATCTCCCTCAGACAGATGGAGGATGACGTAGCTCTGATCTTTTCAGAGGAGTCCACCTCCCACCTCCCCCTTATCCACATGTCCCGATCCCCTTGTTGTTCACTTTCATTTGGCAACAAGCTTCTGATCCACAGAAGCAAACAGTATGGTGAGTGCATACAGTTTGTGCATGGCTTGGCCCAGCAGGAGAGAAACTACAGAAGCTCTGGCAGTGAGTTTGGAGCTGAGGACAGTTCAGGACACTCGGCATATGACAAGCAGCAGGACATGAAGCTTGGCTTAGACAGAAAGCAGAAAGGGAATGCCTATAGTGAACCATCTGGTGAGAGATATAGAAGCTGTCAATATAGGATTATGACTTTGAATGGCAACCAAGGCATGAAATGAATTACTGTATTGATTGATTTGTGACGGAAATATAGTTGCTTTAATTGTAGTCTAAAGACATTTGTTGCAGAAGTCTGCCACTCAGTCTTCAGGATCCAGAGTCCTGCTGACTTTCGTTCTTACTATGTAACGAGGGAGTGGTGCTTTACACCTGGGAGGCCAGGTGACTGCTGTTAACACCAATTAACGAGGACGATGGAAAACCAGCAGTATATCTGTAGAATATACCGTAGAGGAGGAGATCTATCATTAAAGGCAAACGCAAATGTGTTTTTTCTCAGTCCAGTATCAATTGATGTTCCAAGTTTGATGATGTTTAGATAAGTTAGGAGTGTTTTTGAGAAGCCTCCCAACTATGAAGGTGCGGTCATATGAGCAGCAGCTAAAACATATTTAGAATGTCCTAATGCCCCTAAAAACGATGATTGAAGGACAACAATTCCCCCCATGAAAACATTGTTTAAAAGATTACATGACATAACATTATTTAAAGGTGGGGTAGGTCATTTTGGAGAAACCAGCTCGAGTGCGCTAGAATTTGAAAATACACAACCGGAACAAATCTGCCCCTTCCTTACAGAGCCCCTCCTCCAACACACACGAACGCGCACATGACCAATGAGGGCACGAGATAAGTTTGTGCACAGATGGAAGGCTGACAGGCAGGTAGGCCATCCAGTTACTTTAGCCGGGCCGGCTCAGATGATTGGTCGTGCTTTTTACAGCGCCACGGCTTCCACAGATGACATTTCTTTATGGATTTTTTGTCAAAGCACTTCAGATATTCATTGCTATCGGGATGTTAAGAGCATTCCATGGAATATAACAACAAGTCGAGCCGGTTTCTCAAACTTACCTACCCCCCCTTTAAGTTAAGGGCTTTTTCCTAATTCTACGTTAAGCCTCTGTGTTTTTTATGTCAATTTTCTAAAATGTCCAATGTTTGAATGTGAGTAGGCAAAATCTTTGTTTACATGGCTGCATTCATTAAAATCTCCCTTTGCTCCTCTGTCCTCTTGTATTTGTTAATATTGGCCACATTTTAGTGAGACAATCAAATCTGAAGGACGATTCCATAAATAGAGATATAAATGTTGGAGTAAACAACACCATAACAAGGTGTCCTGCAGAGATTTCTGTATCGGAGAGAGCAGAAGCACATTCAGCATGCGGTGTGACCTTGAGTTAAATCTGATTGGGCGTTCGGCTGCTGCATGTCTCGACCTTCAGCCATATCTAAAGTGACCGCTCGGATGCCTGCAGACCCCCACAAACACCTCCGGATACACACTGGTGTGGTGACGGCACACACACACGCACACACACTCACACACACACACCTGCAGAGGCAGTTAGCAGCAGACAGAAGAAATGTTCTGATTAATGGTCCGGCACCAAATGGAGCCACACAGTTTAATGGACCAACTCAGCCTGCAGTGGAGATAATTGATGAGTCAGAGTTTGTTTTTCAGCGACAAGTGGGTCTGCGTTTGTGTTTGCAATGGGATTTTTTGAGTGCAATTTAAGGGGAATCACTCCTTTGTGTAAGAAGATGAAGGCTTTACTCAAGCTGAGGTCAGTGGACGGTCATTACGTGCCAAGGAGGACATATTGAAGAGGGCGGCCATTTTGGATGGCGGTCAAGAAAGTGGAGTGAAGGTCAGCTGTTGCTTTTTTACTTTCGCCAGATACATGTTGTTCTCCCTGTGCGGAGCAGCGTGATGCAGCTGAGAGCCAAGTGGAAAATTAGTGCTTATCTAAGAAGGGACGACGTCACAGGATTTATTTTAGGCAACAGTGGATCCACCTACTGCTATAACTTTCGCGGGGAAATTGATGATTTTAGGATTTCAATGCCCGATTTTGAGGCTTTTCAACACATGTTTAATCATCTGTAGTAGTCGGGTCATTTAACCAGGCGGATTTGTCGATTTCAAGCGAGGCAAACTAGCCTGGTTTCAGAATAACAGGTAGGAATTCACTATATTATCATAAATAAAGTTATGTATTTTGTAATAAAAACATCTTGCATGGGCATTAAACTCTCCTGGTTGAATCATCAAATACAATACAAATAATTGTAAGTTGTGTTGTGTGCACTGCTAACATCAAGCTCAAGCTACTCAGTATAGAAATATCATTTTGTTGAAACTTTAATAGATTATTTTCAGATCTTGGGTCAGTTTAAAATGTATTTGATGCAAAATGTTGTTCCCAATGTGAAGCATCCTGACCTTTGTCCTCGGATTTGCACTTTGGATTATCTTCCTCTCCACAGAAGAAGCAGCTTTTTACTGCCATAAGAAACACTCACACCCCAAGAGGCTCCTGCGAGTGTTTAGGAGACACTTTAAAGAGTATGTGCTAATAACAGCTAACCGACCCTCTGGCTTCCAGCACTAACATCGAACCTTTATAAAAGTTTGTAGCTGAAAATCAAACTTTCTTATTCCTGAATATCCTGCAGAGAATCCTTTCAGTAACTTCGACACTCCAGTGGCTGAGCTGATCAACCACCTTGTATATTTATTTTATATTTTCACTCTGCCCCGGAGTTGAACTTCTGCATTGCATCCTCTCATCTCTCTTGACACAAACTAAGCGGTTGTTGTTTGATGTCAAATCGCCATAAACGGACAGTCGGCGCAGCGATGTTGCATAATGTAGGTGCAAACCCAACAGATGAGTCACTTCCTCACCACACACACTGCAGAGGTGGAGAGGGAGCCCATCTGTGGAGCCACTGATCATCTCTCTCTGAACGAGTGTGTGTGTGCTTCTGCATAAATGAGTGTGTTCATGTGCGATGCTGTGTGCATGTCAATTTGTTCTTTGCATTGCGTCTGTCGACATCCTTGTTTATTTCTTGCATGTGAACATCTTTTAAAACACTGCTCAACTACATAATGTTATTCAACAAATCCACATATTTATATATCATTACAGTACACACTTAATGCTACCTTCTGTTTTATCTTATATCCGACATGTATATAGTTGACTTATCCCTGCATGTACTTGCACCTGTGTATCACATTTACTATTTGCATTGTACTATTTTACTTCTTTGTGTTTTCCTGTCTCTGCGGTCCTGGCTGGGTCTCGTCATGCTGCCTCCCTGATGGCTCCCACAGGATTCATCTTCTTATTACAGACACATGCATTTCCTAACATTTGGTCTACCTACGCTGTAAAATGTATTATCTCTTAGATTTGCACACGGCATCTATTGCACGTCTGTCCGTCCTGGGAGAGGGATCCCTCCTCTGTTGCTCTCCCTGAGGTTTCTCCCATGTTCCCCTTTAAACTGTGGGTTTTCTCCGGAAGTGTTTCCTTGTACGATGTGAGGGTCTCAGGACAGAGGGTGTTGTTGCTATTTTTATTATATGTACAGCACTTTGGCTCGACCAAAAATCGTTTATAAATGTGCTATATAAATAAAACTTGATTTGATTTATGTCTTAGTATATCATATATTGTTACTGGATTTTCATTGCTTGTCAACAACCACGCTCTTGTGCATCTTTGACTCTAAAAACGCATTTATTATTCATGACATGTTTTATTATTATGAGCAGAGCAATAAGTTCATGTTTGCAGCCTGCTGTCTCCAGCACTGCTACAGCATTCAGAAAAAGTAACCTATTGGGATCATCTAATAATAATAAATTATATTTCTATAGAGCTTTTCTTGAACCCAAAGAAGCTTTACATTTGAGTGATTTTTACAATTTCCAAATGAATTTCAATATTAGAGGGGATTATCATATTTCAAACATAAATCATTGAAAATGCATTTCAGTCAGAAAACGTTTGCAATATTTAGTTTAATTAGCAGCAGCTTACAGTCTGAGTTAGGCTTCTAGTTTCCGGCCTCATCACCATACTTGTCAACCCTCCCGATTTTCGCGGGAGACTCCCGATTTCACTGCCCTCTCCCGGTTTCCTCCCGGGGTCATATTTCTCCCGCATTTCTCCCGATTTCTGACAAAATCTGATTTACTCAGGACTGTTTCAACTCTGGCTTTAATACAGCTACACCATTGTTTGGTTACCATGGTAGCACGTCTCTTTAGTAGCGCGCAACTGAAAGTCTGAGCCCCCCCCCCGGTTTTGAAATGCTCCCGATTTCTGGGGTCTCAAGGTTGACAAATATGCTCATCACGCCTCACAAATATTTGTACGTAGATCATTGAGTGATGATTAAATAACTAACCAGAAGAATGAAAAAGCAGCATTGCACAAGCAGAGAGGCAGCGGTAAAAGACTAACATAATTTGATAAAAGGCTACTTGCATGTCTTTGTGACTTTGTTGTAAGAGTTAAAATGATCTGGCTTCACACAGAGCTGTTTGTACAGCAGAAAACACTCACATTGTTCCGCTGAGTGTCAGTGTGCCAGAGGAAGAAAGAGCATCTTCCATCGTCTATCAGAGAAAGTGACTCATATCATACCTGCGTGAAACCCCGGCAGCTCTTCCATTCTCCTGTACATTAGTGGATATATCAAAGCGCTCTGTAAGTCACACTATGAATGTTAGAATGTTTATTCGAGCTAGTTCTTCTCATTGAATATAAAAGCGTTTTCAGTGAAGGGTTTGTGCAGGTTGCTGAAACTCAGAGGGTTGGGTATAGATTCGATAAGCAGCAATACACATGTGGTATTAAATAACCGGTCTACATGGTTAGGATATTCAATACAATACTGAATATAGATCAATGTGGGACAGGTGCAAACTATTGTCTAACACAGTGGTTCTCAACCTGGGGGGGGGTCGCCAAAGATCGCAGGGGGGGCGCCAGGCCTCAGATGATTTGAGGCCAAATATCATATTTAGACTTTTTTTTTTTTTT
>NW_011350275.1:0-3071 GCF_000735185.1 Notothenia coriiceps
GGTGTTTAGTGGTTGCAAATAGGCTCATCTATGTGGCTAAACATCATGCTAACAGTGATCGTTGGGACTCATATTAAGGTCTGTGAAAAAGTCTGCAATGCATGTGAGTTTGATTCGATCAGGTTCACGGCAGAGTTCATTTGACATTGAAAAAGGCAGCAGATCGAGTGCTCCAGAAATCTGAAATGTTCTGTTTTTGATAATGGAGTTTGGCGGCTAAAACAATCTGTGTTTATGTATATTAAATTACTCCTGTCAGGTTCTCCAAATTAGGGGCTTGCCAGCTGACATCTACTTTAGGTAAAGCACTGACTGTGGAGAAGTACTTCAAACAACCCAACCACACAACGTCTGCACGATCCCTTAAACACATATCCAATAAAGCTCTCTGCTAAACTGGCTCATTGTGTACAGTAGATAAACCTTTTACAAACATAATGTGAGAGCAAACTGCACATTAAACTGTAAATGTTGTCCTTATTATGCAACAGGAAACGTGAGACAGGGAGAGATGCATGCAGGCCACACACACACAGCCAATGAAAAACACACACATATGTCCCAAATCAATTAGAAAGTCCCAGAGTTCACAGCTTTACCCACAAACCCTTGCTCCGAGACTAATTATCCAAACACCTCTGCTGCTCCGGTACAAAGAGCTGAGCATCATGGGAAATGAGTCTGACGAACACACACATGCAGGACAATGGACGAGGGAGATATGAGAGCGGGATTTTAAACACGCGGCAAAATGTTTGATATTTTATTTGTGTGCATTTCGTATGACACAAGCCTTGGCACACACTGCTGTTCCCATGGGAGAAATCAACACACACACACACACACACACACACACACACACACACACACACACACACACACACACACACACACACACACACACACACACACACACACACACACACACACACGTTATTCCTGTGCAGAGGAAAATTGTGACTCATTACCAACTCATTCTGAACACTGAGGCACAGCTTCAGAGCCCTCTATCTAAAACTGTGTGGATATACAGTGCTCCGCTGCACTCCACATACATCTAGCAAAAAGATACATTGAAATCCCGTGGGGGTGTAGACACAATGATGGAAAATAAAGGCTTCATTAAGCAACCACTATGGCTTCCGTTCTGTCAGACATCTGATGAATTCAGAACTCACTTTATGCATACACGCTTGCACTGCCTTAGTGTGCAATGCTTTGTGCTTTTTGTTCTCTTAGTATCTGTAAAAGCACAATCAATTAAATGACAACTACTACCATTTGACTTGTACAAATGGATGATGTTTTGTGATTGTTGAGCTTAATATGTTGCTGGATCAACTTTCTAAACTTTGCTTCTGAGAGCCGTCAAGGTCACCACTTAGGAATCATTTCACTGGCTAACAGATTATACATTTGGTACATCAAATACCTTAAATAAAGATGAATATTTTGTATTACAGTATAGCACAAAAAACATCATGGTCACACATTTTGAAATGTATATCAAACTCATGTAAAGAATAACAATTGTATTAGTTATTAATTAGAATTTGATGGGCATTATAAGAACAAAAATATTTTAACAGTGATGTTTGTAGGGTAATGTATTGAGTCTTAGGGAACCCATGTGACATATCTCATTGGTGTTTTATTCAATAACTGCAATTGAATAACTTGTGGGTGAATTATTCCTTTAACCTTTAGTATTACCACCACCAAATGTCAAACATAGTTATTATAAGTATCATACCCCCACTCCATTTGCACCTCCAGAAGATGATTCACACCAACTGGACATCTCCCAGCACAGATGTTAAATTGAATTTAATCACAGCTTCTCTAGAAGTTTCAGCAGCACTAACCAACACCACAGCATCACACCCCACCCACATTAACGTAGCTCTTGGCACAGAGCGGGAACTCAACTGTTGTTCTTGGATTCTGGACAGTGCTTCATCACATCTGTGCTGCTCTACCTCCCATGGCGGCTCAGTGGGAGAACATTTCTATAAATCTAACCGTCACAAAGCGGGGAAATTAAGTTGGCAGAAAGATGGACGACAGGAGTAAAAGGCGAACCGACAATACGACCAGTAATGGTTTAAATGATCACACATGGTGGAGGAGGCTTCACCAATCTGTATTCTAAACCCTCTCTCACATTTAACACCACAGCCTCTGTCATTCCTTTCCAACAAACCCAACGCTCCCATGTCTTCCCAGTCTCTGTGACTACAGTGTCTGTTCACTTGTTCTGCATCAAATTCCATTTAAATAACTCAAATCTGAACGTAGTAATCGAGTCAGTAAGTGCAATTATCATCTCGGATGTGAGGAGTGACTCATCTCGAGTCTGAGCGATGTATTTGCGTGCTTTGCAGGATTGCCAGTTAATGTCAGCCTGACTCACTCTGCACTCTACCCACTGGCAGAAAGAAAAAAAAAAGGTTAACTGCGGTTTCTATTTCTCTGGTAAAATGAAAAATCTTACAGGACAGCTTGCAAGTTAAGATCCACTGAAACTAACCAGATGTGTTGTTATGGTGTACGACTAGGCCTGTCACGATAATTAATTGTGTTGGACGATAAATTTTTCTGGAAATTATTGCGATAAACGATAATATTGTCGGCACCGTTTTAAGACCATTTTAGACATAATGATAATATATAATATTAATTCAAGTACATCCTTTCAAACATAACTTTTTATTGAACATTCAACATTGCAAATGAAATGTGAAATAATATTAAAATATATAAATTATATATAATAAATAAAACAAATTAATTAAATTATAATAAATAAATTAAATCACACACAACCAAAACAATAAATTAAATAGAGTCAGGCTGGAAAACAGAGCTCTCTCTATATATAAATAAATAAATAAATAAATATGAGCACACATTATCTCGCAGGCAAAAAAAAACTCCTTAAAACAACAGTCAAGTGTACAGTCCACTGTCAAAGACCCAGATGCCTCAACAGGCCATATCCAAATCTGTTTTTCTAAGTTTTCGAGCAAGGAACACCAACATGTTTGCATTGTCGGGCGGGGGCTCTCCAT
>NW_011350276.1:0-520 GCF_000735185.1 Notothenia coriiceps
GTATTCCAGGTATCTTAAAGTGATATTAGAAGTATTCCTGGTATCTGAAAGTAATATAAGAAGTATTCCAGGTATCTTAAAGTAATATTAGAAGTATTCCAGGTATCTTAAAGTAATATTAGAAGTATTCCAGGTATCTTAAAGTAATATTAGAAGTATTCCAGGTATCTTAAAAGTGATATTAGAAGTATTCCATGTATCTTAAAGTAATATTAGAAGTATTCCAGGTATCTTAAAGTAATATTAGAAGTATTCCAGGTATCTTAAAGTAATATTAGAAGTATTCCAGGTATCTTAAAGTGATATTAGAAGTATTCCAGGTATCTTAAAGTAATATTAGAAGTATTCCAGGTATCTTAAAGTAATATTAGAAGTATTCCAGGTATCTTAAAGTAATCTTAGAAGTATTCCAGGTATCTTAAAGTAATATTAGAAGTATTCCAGGTATCTTAAAGTAATATTAGAAGTATTCCAGGTATCTTAAAGTAATATTAGAAGTATTCCAGGTATCTTAAAGTAA
>NW_011350277.1:0-1867 GCF_000735185.1 Notothenia coriiceps
GGTATTGTGAAGAAGAAGCTGAAAGACACCAGACCCAACAATGCTAATGAGCTAAAGGCCGCTATTGAAGCATCCTGGGCATCCATAACACCTCAGCAATGCCACAGGCTGATTGCCTCCATGCCACGCCGCATTGATGCAGTAATCCGTGCAAAAGGATTCCCAACCAAGTACTGAGTGCATTAATGGACATTTTCAAATGTTTGATTGTGTTTTGCTGTTATAAATCTTTTTTTTTTACTTGGTCTGAGGAACTATTCTAATTTTTTGAGATAGGATTTTTGAGTTTTCTTAAGCTGTATGCCATAATCAGCAATATTAAAATAATAAAAGGCTTGCAATATTTCAGTTGATTTGTAATGAATCCAGAATGTATGACATTTTTGTTTTTTTAATTGCATTACAGAAAATAAAGAACTTTATCACAATATTCTAATTTTCTGAGACAGTCCTGTAGATAGAGTAGGCCTTTTGTTCAAAAGCTTTCTAGTTATCTTAAAGCTGTGTGCACGAGCTATGTCCATGTTTTTTTGAATGAGAAATAACATCTTTTTCTAAAGTTAGTCATGACACTAAGGCGTCGGAGTAAGACCTGAAGAAAGTTAAAGTTGTTATTTTTGTCCTGTCTCCATCTCCTCATTCACAGACAATGTTGAATTTAATTCAGAAGAAGCTCCAGGACAGAACGGTGAGTCTGAGTTTCACTTTGGATCTTTTGAACTTGAAATGTATTGTTTTATAGACACTTGTTATCATCACACACCTTTATCAAATTGTTGCCATCAAACGCAGGGGATTGTTGTAAATAATCTTTCATGTTGGTTTTCCCTCAGTGTGACCAGGTGATGGAGTTTTCCTGGAGCGCTCTGTGGAACATCACTGATGAGACGCCTGACAACTGTCAGATGTTCCTTAACTGTCGGGGCATGAGTCTCTTCCTGGAGTGTCTTCAGGTGAGTTCACGCAGCACCTGTTTCTCTTCCTAACTTCCAGAGGTCTCTACTGCCTTCAGGATTTATTCCGTACATGTTATATCTTGTGTGTGTACCTGATAAAACAATGTGCTTTTGGACTATTAGGGCAATCATCTCTGTGTAATAACACACACCTCTCCCCTCATTATATGATCTTACTACAGGAGTTTCCAGACAAGCAGGAGCTGCACCGCAACATGTTGGGGCTTCTGGGAAATGTTGCTGAGGTGAAAGCACTGAGACCCCAGCTGCTCACCCCCCAGTTCATCACTGTGTTCAGGTAAGAGAACTCAACCGGGTGAGAGTGTACCTCTTATAAATAAAACATTTACAACCTATAGGAAGTATATTCATTTCTTTCATATATATGGTATATATACAGGACTGTCTCAGAAAATTAGAATATTGTGATAAAGTTCTTTATTTTCTGTAATGCAATTAAAAAAAACAAAAATGTCATACATTCTGGATTCATTACAAATCAACTGAAATATTGCAAGCCTTTTATTATTTTAATATTGCTGATTATGGCATACAGCTTAAGAAAACTCAAATATCCTATCTCTAAATATTAGAATATCATGAAAAAGTATACTAGTAGGGTGTTCAACGAATCACTTGAATCGTCTAATTAACTCGAAACACCTGCAAGGGTTTCCTGAGCCTTGAAAAACACTCAGCTTGGTTCAGTAAACTAAATCACAAGTATGGGGAAGACTGCTGATCTGACTGCTGTCCAGAGGACCGTCATTGACACCCTCCATCAGGAGGGTAAGACACAAAAAGAAATTTCTCAAAGAGCAAGCTGTTCACAGAGTGCAGTTTCAAAGCACATCCACAAAAAGTCTGTTGGAAGGGGGAAATGTGGCAGGAAACGCTGCACAGGGGATAGG
>NW_011350278.1:0-2512 GCF_000735185.1 Notothenia coriiceps
TCGAATCGCAATATCTGTCAGAAAAATCGCAATTCGATTATTTCCCCAAATCGTGCAGCCCTAGTATGGACTAAGGCTCATGGTAAAGTACACTTACAAAAAAAATTCAAAAAAAGTCGTCTTAATGTAGCACCTTGGACGCGTCACTACAACACTGTCAGATTTACTGTGAACACGTATGTTTATCTACTGTTTACAACTGTGCTGAGCAGTTACCATTTACCATGTGTACATGTGTCATTTAATTCTACGCACAGTAGGATGATATGTTGTCTGTTTCCACTGGGGATATTAAATGGTGGTGTCATTAAACCTGGGAATTTCTGAGAACAAGATAAAACACGAGCACACAACTTTTGAACCCATTTAACACAAGTAACGTATAAATAATATCTGGTAATATATGGTATATCATAGTCAGCTGGATATTTACATTTTCTTTCACCAACATCCAGGCAGCCACAGATTATTTCATAAATAAATGAACACGATATAATGTATTTGATGTTGTATAAATTGGCACATTTCTATGTGTTATTGCATTGATGTCTTTCAAATCAGTCCACACTTTACCTGAATGCAGGGCGAATAGTGAAACAATTATTTTATCGTAAGCAAAGACACAAAACATCTGAAAAGTATTTAAGACATAAAACTCTTTGTTTTGTTGCAACATCACTTCTTAAAAAATGAAGAAATAGCAATATGTCTTTGCATGTGTGCATAGGGAAGTAGGGGTGCTGGAGCACCCCCTAGAATCTGGAGAATCAGATTGACCAGTCGACAAGGGCCGTTTGCGGCCGGCTCGGTTCGCTCACGGCCGGCACCGACTTAACGTGTTTTTAAACGGCATCATTGAAGTTGCGCCGACAGGCGACAGAGGTCCACCGTGTCCCTGCAGCGAGGCCCGTCCCTCCTTACACGCAGATCACGCAGACTGCGTGGGGCCTCACCTCGCGGAGGGGGCCTCAACTAAGCCGTAAATGCAGTTTCGCTGTTGACAATTCACGAGCACCCCCCACCGTTGACAATTCGCCGCACCCTATAAGTAAAATGACTTCCTGCGGCTATGTAGGTGTGAATAAAATAACACTAGCATTACTCAGGGATCATCCCAGGCCCGCAGCCTGTGGTAGACTGCTGGTGTGTCCTCAGGTTGCAGATCCAGGCGAACCTCTTCCCACACTGCTGGCAGCTGAAGGGTTTCTCCCCAGTGTGAACTCTCTGGTGCTTCTTCAGGTTCCCGGCCTCGGAGAAGAGTTTCCCGCAGGTGTCGCAGCGGTACGGTTTCTCCCCTGTGTGGACTCTCTCGTGGGCCTCCAGATTGGATAGGCCGGTGAACGACTTCCCACAGGCTCTGCATACGTAGCCCTTCTTGCGGTGCTCACTGGGCACCATACCAGGAGCCTGACTTATATCGTGGTGGGCCAGGAGGCTGAATCCATGCTCTGCAGCGTCGGGGACCTCGTTTCTGCCCAACAACGTCCTGATGTATGGAGCCACTGTGGAGCTCATAGTCCTACTGGTGGAGCTGATACAGGAGATCTTTGTGTTCTCCCCACAGTGAGTGTTACTGACAGCAGCTGAGGTCTGTGCAGAGGGCAGGCTGTGCTGCTGCTGAGGGGCCCTGCTGCTGTCACCATGCTGCTGCAGCTCACACTGGGTTCTTCTTATCAGGAACGCTTTCCTGCTCCACGGAGGCTGAGACAACGGAGCCTTCATCCTAAGGGGTGTGGATGAAGAAGTCTCTGCTGACGGGCCTGGGAGCAGAAACAACAAGGAGTCGGACAAATTCATTTAATATTTTCATCTAAATTACTGAAACATGACAAAAGATGTCTCTGTGCACAGGATCTACTTCCTCAGTGAAGAATATGGTTATGTAGACCCTCCAGAAAAACGCGATTCTGCGATCGCAGAATTTACCGCATAATCAGCAAAATGGCGCAGATTTTTTAAAGGCCGCATATTTATCAAAAGGCTGCATAATCCCCGCATTTTTCCACAAAAAGTTGAGGGAAAAAAAAGTTAACTCGTCTGGACGTGACGTCATCAGCTCAAGCATCACAGAATGTAAACAACACTGTATAGAGTGAACGTGTGGAGCTCACACGATAGAGAAAACACCAAGATGAAAAAATCTAATCCATCTCATTTACCGACGAACATTTCTACTAAAGACCGGGCAAAAAGTGGGGGGAAACTATTCTGCACCCCGTGCAACTGTGTGTTGGAGCATAAGAGAAAATCGACGGTGACGACCCACTTCGATTCATTCAAACATTCGAAAATGCTTTCTGCTGCTGCGGACAAGAAAGCCAAACAACTCACGTTCATCAACCTCCAAAACCCTTTCGAGGGCTACAAGAAACTAAGTGAGTAGCCTAAAAGATTGAAGCTGGTCAGATAACGAAGGAGTAAATTAAAACAGAATGAGGCGGAGAAGTGTGTGTGTGTGTGGGTGTGTGTGTGTGTGTGTGTGTGTGTGTGTGTGTGTGTGTGTGTGTGTGTG
>NW_011350279.1:0-2657 GCF_000735185.1 Notothenia coriiceps
GTTTGTAGATCACTGTAAACATTGCGTCGCGATGAAAGCAGTTACTAAAATAATATCCAGGGGATGCATGCAGAGCTGTCATTGGCTGAGATAAGTCCGGCCGTGCGTCACGCCTCCACCGTTCCCGGAAATCCATCCGTGGAGGAGCCGGTGGAGGATGCATCAGTGTCTCCTCGGTTAGAGCTCCTCCAGAGAGCCTCCTCGATGCTCGATGCTCGGTCCTCGAAGTGCATTTAGAGAAATTAGATGTCCTTCAAAATGGCGCGCTGAAATTAGTTTCCGGGTCACTACCAGAGGACCGAGGAGTCGAGGAGGGGAAATTTGAGTATTGAGAAACCTCTTAACTTATGGCAACACAAAATAAAACATGGGAGCGGTGGAGATGAGGAGGTGTCGGCGTTCTGACGATTTACTCAGAAGGCTTCAGTAGAAGCTGCTGGGAGTCCCAGCAGCTTCTACTGAAGCCAGTCCCCAACTCCGGGGACTTCCGGCCGGGGATTTTGGGCGGCAGTATACGCCGTGAAATTTTTTGCAGCCTGCCAGTAAACCCAAAGCAGAAGAAGAAGAAGTGACGTCAGCGGCTTCATTTGCCTAATCCACCCAATCCACCCCCAGGGACTTATTCCGGTGTGAACGCGATCTGTACTTAGTTCATCAGAACTCTTTAGTTCTGATGAACTAAGTTCTCATGAACCTTTGTGGGGAAAGTACTGCGGTGTGAAAGCGCCTATAGCTAAATAACTTCCTGTTCATCTTACAATGATGTGTCATTCTGCAGCACTCTATACCAACTGCATAATTGATTGACATTTAAACCTAAAATGATGTATAGTTGATCTGGTCTAAGATTAACACCTTTATTACAGGTTTCACTGTACATGTCAGTCCGCTCAGTGCCAGCTGTCTTACCCAGACTACCTCCTGGATTCCCAGTCCAGTCAGTATCAGCTCCTCCCTGGGTACGTCCTCTTCAAGTTACAGGTGGTGCTCTACTGAGGCATGTTGGAGTCCCTTTACTAAAAATGTCACACAAAGAAAAATTCTCTAACAAATGACAAAAAACGTTGAAACCACAACTATCCTAACCTTTGCACCATCTGGTGGCGATACTAAGAATGACACAGGGCTCTGCTTTGAGCGGGCCTGATATACAGGATGCAGGACTTTCACTGGGATTGTTTCATTTGCTGTCAGAATCATTTCAAAAGTGTTATTATCACATAGACATTCTACACATACTTAGGATTACTTCTACAAACGTAGTCAAAATCAGGTAAATGAACATAGTATATGTTTCAGTATTCAAATGATACCAGGGTTACGGGGCAGCATGGATTCAAGGATATCTTCTCATGCTTGACGGTGTACAGATCTCTGTGAGAGGAAAACATGTTTGAAATGTTCAAGTGACTAAAGTGTTGGTTTCCAGCCCTGTGCCTGCAGCCAGCAGCTCTCACGGCTCACTGCCTGCTCCATGGTTCACTAATGAACCCGTCCTCTGCAGCATGATGCCGGTTTGTATTCACAATCAGTTAACCTTTTCTTTTTTTAAGTTACACCTAATTATCATAATCCTTATTTGTTTTGATGTGTTGGAGTGTGATTTGTGTTTGTTTAGGGAGACATACACAACATCTGTGTGCCTCATGCCATGGACCAGCAGCAGTTTCAGGAGGGGCTGGCTGAATATACACAGCCTGTAAGTGAAACAGATGCACTTTTCAATCCCATCAGCATGAACATGAATAGATCCCTTGAAGTTTGATTTAGTTTTCCATAGGGGAAACACAACTAGCCTGGGTATGCATGCATGTCTTAAATATAACGTACATTAAATACGCCTACATGTTGGACTAGAGTTGTAAATTGAGAAGAAAACATAAACATGCTTTTTACCAGGCTCAGCAGCTGGTCACTGACCCAAAAAAAAGCACACAAACTTCATTGTCCCAAAAACACTATTCATGGACTCCTCGTGACACAACCACAGAGAAGTGTTGAAAACAAAGCGCCCCCTTTGCCCCCTGACCTCCATCAAAACAGACTTGAATGATGAAAAAAGGATGATAATACAAGGAATCTATTTAGCTGATTCTGTTCAAAAGGAGGGAGCACTACCTTAACCATAGCAGAATGCATTTGTTTCAGAGAGATACATGTATTTCACTACATTCAGTTTTTTTAGCTTAGTTTTGATAAACGATTCAGCAGTAATCAGAATCCCTTTCTGAGTCCCACGGAGGGGAAATGTGTGTGGTTACAGCAGGAAAAGAGCCACAGACAGCTTAATGTTACACAAAAAATATGTGACATGCATTAAAAAAAAAGTACTAAGTTATGATATGATAAAAAATATATAATACAAAATAAAAAGTTACATAATTAAAAAAAATGCACATCCTGTAACAGTTCTTAGGATTTAGCAGCCAGGTATATATTACACAGTTATTAACGGCATCTAGATATTGCACATAGGTGGTTGGTATATAACAGCAAAGGGTGATATAGTCTGTGTTGTGGTGTGTGTGTGTGTGTGTGTGTGTGTGTGTGTGTGTGTGTGTGTGTGTGTGTGTGTGTGTGTGTGTGTGTGTGTGTGTGTGTGTGAGTGTGTGAGTGAGAGACAGAGAGAGTGTGTGTGTGTGTCACAGGGGATAGGG
>NW_011350280.1:0-1895 GCF_000735185.1 Notothenia coriiceps
TCCTCACGATCATTTAATGTATCATATGTTCGCCGAATTGACATGAAAGCACTAATAAATGTAGTTTCATCCACTTGAGTTTACAACTACAAAAATAATCGATTTGTTTTTATATCACATCCGACGGGAGGAAATTCAGCAGCTCTAACTACCGATTTGTAATCCTAATTTAATCATCATCTTCACCACGATCATTTATTTTTATGTTCCCCGAATTGACATGAAAGCACTGACAAATATGAATATACTGTAGTCAACTTCATTAAAACGTTATTAACGTGCCTAAACTCAGTAATTCACCATTTCTACGCATGACAACACACTTTTCCGTGTTTGGCCTCTCTCGCCGCACAGTGAAGCGTTCCCGCATTGACGTCACTTCCGGCTTCCCCCAAAACTTCAAAATGAGTCGAAGGAATTTCCCCGCGATGTTCGAAATTATTGATATTTATCGGAACGGTATCGCACCTTCTTTTTTAAACTGACGGTTCGAGATGACTAGTAGCCCAATATTTCATTGCACAACAGTTGTTGGGAGGCTGTCACAGGCTCTTTAAGTGTTGTCTGTTTTACTCCAAGAAGAACGATGGATTACAAAACAAACATTAAGCTGTATTGGAAAAGATTCAAAACAAGTGGTTGTAATTTATCACAGAATTGTTTATGAGATAATAAAACAAGTGAGAAATAGACTTCTATGCAATCTGATTTTATTTTTGGAATTGCTTTAAGCCATTTGAAATAATTCACTTCTGCATTGGCTTTACATTTCAGACCCAGAGGTTGCCCCATTATATTTACCAGTCTATTGGTCTTGTCATTCAGTGTCAATGCTAAATCTATATAATCTTTTTGACTACATAATTTCTATAATCATGCTTATTAGAGACCATCATAGACGTTTCCCGGCTCAGTGATGGAGGTCTGTAACACTGCCTCAATACCTAACACCCTTTTATATGTCTATCAATACCCATAAACACACACACATGCCAAATTAGGTTGTGTGACATTGTTGTGATTCCTCCCAGAGGTGAAGCCATCGCCACCCTCACAGTTCCACAGATGAGAGGGGGAGGGGGACATTCTGCGACGGAGGGACAGTGAATGACATTTCCTGCTAACAAAACACCTCCACCACCTCCAACCCTCCAAAGGGCAGGCAATGAAAAACAGAATAAGAAAAAGAAAAGGTGTCATGTTCTTAGACTCTGATTCAAAAGGGCAACCTCTCACTGCAATGCAAATGAGCTCCTCTGTCTCAGTGAAATGTCCTTTTGTCTACCCCATTTCAAGTGTCCTGGGACTACACTGGAATTGGCCTATGAGTCACCACTCCTACAGATTAGCAAACAGTGGGGTCCAGTCAGTGCCACTTTCCCTCCAAAGGAAACAACTTAAATCTGTGAAATTTACAGTGTCACATAAACTCTGTGGCATCTCTCACTCCTTCTCAGAAGGCTGTCTCTTCTCTTAAAGCGATTACTGAGTACTTTGTTCCTGTATGGAACATTTTAGTACAGTTATTTGTTGAAAAACTATAAACAAGACCTCAGAGATGGAAGAAGAACTCAGATCCTTTACTTGAGTAAAAGTAGAAATACTATGTTCTTAAAATTCTTATAAGTAGAAGTCTGAAGTATCAAATGTTACTTTAGTAGAAGTACAGAAGTAATATCAGCTCAAAAGTAAAAGTACTCAATAGCCGCGTTCACACCAAGTGCTTTGCCGTCCTTAGTTCCCAGCACTTAGTTCCCCTATGGAACTCATACCTCATTCACACCAACGGTGTTTCAGGGCCGGTTCGGAGCTGGAGCTTGAAAAGCACCGGGTTTTCCTCTTCACACCGCAGCGGAGCAGCCTCTTAGCTCCGGAATCCGGTTCATTTCGAGCAC
>NW_011350281.1:0-1735 GCF_000735185.1 Notothenia coriiceps
ACAGGTATTTGAGTTCAACATGTAAGAAGTAGAAAGTTCAGGTATTTGTGTTCAACATGTAAGAAGTAGAAAGTACAGGTATTTGTGTTCAACATGTAAGAAGTAGAAAGTACAGGTATTTGGGTTCAAAATGTAAGAAGTAGAAAGTACAGGTATTTGAGTTCAACATGTAGAAAGTACAGGTATTTGAGTTCAACATGTAAGAAGTAGAAAGTTCAGGTATTTGTGTTCAACATGTAAGAAGTAGAAAGTACAGGTATTTGTGTTCAACATGTAAGAAGTAGAAAGTACAGGTATTTGTGTTCAAAATGTAAGAAGTAGAAAGTACAGGTATTTGGGTTCAACATGTAAGAAGTAGAAAGTACAGGTATTTGGGTTCAAAATGTAAGAAGTAAAAGTAAAAAGTCATCAGAAAAATAAGTAGTGGAGTAAAGTACTGATACCAGAAAAATGTACTTAAGTACAGTAACAAAGTATTTGTACTCCACTCTTTCCCACCTCTGCAAACAACACATATATACATGCTATTGCTATATTGAAAACGATGTCACTGTGCTACGCTGCTGCAAAGCGGGAGCAACCATTGTTCTCTATTCCATTATTACTAATATTAAACGTTCCGATGGTCCAAAGAATTGACTTTCATGATATTGTATAAATAATACAATTCAGTAAGCCTTAAAAGTCATAAGATACTAGATCAGTTGAGATTTCATCCCTTAGGGTAGATGACCAGTCACCAGGTGCCATGTGACCACACAGATGGAGACCATTGATCTGATCAAGGGTCAGTTATCTCATGACTAAGCATTGAAACTGTATAAAAGCAGACTCTTCAGATTGAGTCGTTGCACTCGACTGAGGAGACATTTGTTTTCTGTTGGCTGTGTGCCTCTTTTCCAAAAGAGGATAAAAGACTCAGAAGGACCGCCCTTTGACCAGTTAATTGCAAGAACTCCCTACCCTAGCGCCTCATTTCAGCTTCGTGGGTTTGTTTGAATCTGAAGTGGCTTTATTTTGCCTACCTGCTGTAAATATTGCGGAGGAAAGAAATCCTCTCCACCGCTCTTTGTGCCCACTCACTGTTTGACTGTTTACTCCGTCCCGCACCCGGTGCCTACGCGGTGCTCCTGTCTGGGGTTTCATTTGTTTATTCAGTGCGTTAGATCACCAGTGGGCATTTCACAGTGAAGTGGTTGAGGGAGTGGGGGCTACGTAAAAAAAAGTCAGATGGATGTGAAAGTGAGAGTCCTTATGGTTCAGTCCTCCTCAGTTTTAAAAACACTTTAATGCATCGTCTCTTTTCTCTTTCTAGTGTAGAGCATGACTTAAAGGGGACCTATCATCAAAATGCACTTTGTGATGGGAACTCACACAGCGTCAGAAAATAAAACCCTTTCTCTTTTCCTCCGTACCCAAATCTTTTAAAAACGGGGGTACAACGAGCGGATACAGATTCCATCCGAGCTGACGTCAGCCAGGAATAATTGGTGGCGGACCCACAGAAAGTTGCTATCAGAAACAATGCCTGACGTGTTTTGGACGTAATATCGTCTTTGTTTACATTAGCAAGCCTCGCTAACACTCAGAGCTAACCTGTACTGGAGAGCACATGTGTTTAAAAAGCAGGAAATAAAAAAAGGAACTCACCTTGTGATAAACCTGCAAGAGAAAAAGCATTCGAGCTCCATACTATTTCAGAAATAATCCTTGACGTGGTTTAAACAGGGTGGCG
>NW_011350282.1:0-8311 GCF_000735185.1 Notothenia coriiceps
AGGATAGGAAAAGATAGGAGAGGAAAAGATAGGAGAGGAAATGAAAGAAAGGAGAGGAAATGAAAGAAAGGAGAGGAAATGAAAAGATAGGAGAGGATAGGAAAAGATAGGAGAGGAAAAGATAGGAGAGGAAATTAAAAGAGGAAATGAAAATTAAGGAGAGGAAAAGTAAACGAGAGTACCATACATGTGATGAAAATAAGAGAAAAGGGAGGAAGGTAAAAGGAAGGAAATGAGAGAACAAAGGCAGTGATAACAAATGAAAGGTGACTACAAACAGGAAGTAAATGACAGAAAAGGGACTAAAGGAAAAATACAAAGAGAAGGAGTAGAGAGTAGAGGACTGAAGTTGTTACCTGATGATCTTGATGAGCTCACTCATGTTGACGTGGTCTGGCACCAGGAACTTGGTCTTGTCCAGGATAGGGAGCTGCTTCTCTCCTTTGTACCTCTCAATGATCACCTACAAACACACAATACATTAACACACACACACACACACACACACACACACACACACACACACACACACACACACACACACACACACACACACACACACACACACACACACACACACACACACACGTCAATCTCCTCTTCTATTCAAAGGGAAATCTATAGTTCCTCTGCTTGTTTTAGAGCAGAGTCCCTGATCAATAGTGCGAGATAGATGAAGTCACACATATCAGGTGCTAAACACTGATCATGGCCCTCTGCCTTGTCCTCGTGGATGGCTCTGCTTGAGCAACGAACATGGAATCTTCCATTGAGTGAGACATGTAATGAGGTTAGAGAGAAGGCCTTTAAAGCAGCACTGTCAGCACAGAGCGCTCCCTCCCTGACAGGGCACAGTGCTGCTGTATCACTAATCCACTGAGGCCTGCTGCACAGAAGGAGGGTATACAATTCAAAACACTCAGTTACTGATCTGAGCCATCCACTGTCTTCCTGTGTAAACTATAATAATCCTTGTTCAATGTAAGTGATAGGGAGCTGTCTGACATCTTCTGGGAGTTCCTAAGTGCTGGAGATTAATACAGTGGTTCAGGAATGAGTCCTCAACCCTGAAATGAGTGAGCATTTTGAACACTGCCAGGCTCTCTCGTCACACAGTCAATGGTTTTCTGCAAGTTTCCGGAAATCATGGTTAACCCAAGTTTACAAGATATTTTACACTTTGTTCTACAACATGCAATATGTCATATATAATATATTGACTCTACTGGTGAATATCTGAAGCACTTGTGTTTGAAAAATGGCGGTGCTAACAAGTGACTAAATGGAAGTACTAAACTAAAAAAGGACAATAACACCAATGTTGTGCAAGAACACTTCTGTAAATATCAAAAAACAATTATTGTGCAATTATTACTACTTTTACAGTTTATTTACAAACCGTTAACGTTATAGACTCCTTCATTTCTTTATTTATTAACATGCTTTTTTAATTCAATATACAAGTCTACTTTTTTCCGATCCCTTTTGCCTTTTATCTGCAGTCCAATTCTTTTCCCTGCTGCGGGGCGAATAGAGGAATTCTGATACTGATATTCTGATAATGAAATCATGTGATCGTGAGGTAGTTTGTTCAAAGCCTAACATTAGCCTTTTACTTTTGGCACTTGCATTGACACTTACTGTTTGTGGACATTATCCTGCTGAAGATAAATAGTCTCTACTATTTTTGAAATCTATATTTTATACGTAAAAAATCCACAAATTATCACCCTGCAATTCTTTGTCCTACATTACAATTCATTTTTGGGGTTTGAACTTTGAGTAGTAAAAAAGGACATTTGATGATGTTACATTGAGCTTTGGAGAGTTGTGATTCTGACAGTTTTCATGATGAAGGCCAAACAGTGTATCAAAGAATAATCAGCGGATTAATACTTAATCAATACAAATGATAGTTAGATATTTGTATGTGTAATTTGTTTGTATGTTTTTATTTATGCTAAAAACTGCTCGATTAAATAAGGATAATCAATATGAATTGTACTGTGTTACACATACTGTACATGAAAAATAAATGGGAAATTTGAGCAAGTATTATAAGTGCTTTGCCCTCTGTTTGGCCAGAATTTTGTCCAGTGGGGCGGAGCCTGCTCTGAAAACTATAATATGTCTGTCATACAGTCTGCTGCATGACAGACCTCCCTCCCCCCTCCTCCTCCTCCTCAGGCTCCACTGTGGCCGGCCGATGGAGTTGCATTACAGTTACACAGCGCATCTGCCTCTGGTGTCAACATTTACCATGACTTGACAGTTTGTCACACACACACACACACACACACACACACACACACACACACACACACACACACACACACACACACACACACACACACACACACACACCACACACACACACACACACACACACACACACACACACACAGCTGTGCTGATACTTTATCTCAGGATGATTAATCGAGGAGGTGAAACTTGAGGTGTGCCTTTGTCTATTGGTGGTTGCAAGGAGATTCTTCACACCTGACTTATCAAGGGCAGCATTTGCAACCGTTTCTCATGAGGAAAACTATCGTGGTCACTGCAGTAAAAAAAGCCTGCTCACAAAAAAACTATTTACGGAAGTAACTATGAACATATACTAGAGCAGGGGTTCCCAAACTTTTCAGCCCGCGACCCCCACAATAACAGTACCACGGGGGAAGCTTCGCTGCGGGGAAATTCTACAGATGGCCAGTCCACCACTGAAAAATGTCTATTCACACGTTATTAAAAAAATAGGGTTATTTAATTTATTATTTTAAATGTTTCATTTGTAATCATCTCGCGACCCCCCGACCCCCACTTTGGGAAGCCCTGTACTACAGTACTGTGCTTAAATACAACAAGGGAAAACCTCCTTTACTAGGAGGGAAACGTCCTAGTAACCTAGGAAACCTCCTTTACTAGGAGGGAAACAGTGAGCTTTTTACTCCACTACATTTAATTATCTGATAGCGTTAGTTACTAGTTACTTTAGAGATTAAGGTATGTAGAGTTCGACTGTAAGAGCAACTTTAAAAAATAAGTTTTTTAATTATTTTAACCATTTTAATGTATTTTTGTTATAATTTTAAGGTGTTGATAGGACAAAACAAATAATATCAAAGGTGTGACTTTAGGCTACTGGTAATTGTGACAATAATTCTCACTTTCTTGATTTTTTACAACACTTTAACCTTATAAACATCAAAGTATAAAGCAATACTCATATTAATCCATAATGAAAAATAATCATTCCTTGCAGTCTTATACAAAATAGTTAAATCTGAGCTCCACCTAAAAATGAATAATTTCTTTACATGAATACATTAGTCAAAAAAACCTAATGACATAATATATGAAAGTATACCAGTCACAGGGGACATTATACTTTAAGTAGATTCTCCTAGTTATACCTGCATACTTTAACTTAAGTAACATTTTCAACTTTTTTTGTAACAGAATAATTAAATTTTTTGGTCTAAATACTTCCTCTACCACTGACAAAATATGAAATAAACTTAGAATAATCACCCTCAATGCAACAATAACATCTAAAAAAACAGAAGTCAAGAAGCACAAGGTCTTTTAAGAAATGTGTCTTCTGACAACAATCGACATTTAAACTATTAAAAAGACAATTCAGAGACCCAGGAAATGTGTGGTAACACTTTCCGTTGCAGTACGATTTTCTTGTTCGTACTCACGTTTCCTGCATGCCGTTATGCACGTCACCCTCAGACATTTCTGCCTTTACAAGTGTTTCTCAAAGTGGCTTGAGAAAAATGTGGCTTCAGCGTATTCACTGTATAAGCTTTGGTGTACACTCAATGATTGCAAGTGCATCAGAACTCACGGGTATCTTGTTGGGGTGCTGCTCTCGGATCAGTCGCACATCTTCTACTCTTTGTTCTGTTGGAAAGAGAAACAGACTCAGGTTAATGCAAAGTAACAGAAAAAAAGATAAGCAGGTCAGTAGAGGCTAGCACTGATGAAGACAGACGAAACAAAGCAGATGCAAAGTCATGAACAGAGAACACAAATACTCAGGTGTAAACAAACCTACAGGCAGGTTATACCAGAAATTCTCTCTCCACCCATGCATTGCATACAGAAACACAGACCCCAGTGCTTTGAAATCAATTCATAACAATTCCTATTACATTCTCAATACTAGAAACATTTGGGGGAATTATTAAATGTTTTACACAGAAAATGTATTTTTTATGTTGAAAAAAAAAAAAATGATTAAGATATAATATGAGAAAATACCTAAAAGCATACATTCAAATCCTTAATAAAGTGAAAATATGTATCAGCTAAATCTACTTGAAGATTGAGCTGTATTTGTTGTTCTACAATTATATAGGATGTTTTTAGATTAATATTACTCTATTATTGTTGCTTTCTACTGTAAATGTTTAGGTTGCTGCTCATTTCCAGGTTCATATCAGTATTTAGTGTCTCCACTGTGACGTGTCTCCACGCTTCAATGTTCAAAAAGCTCTTTATTTTTCTCATACTGCCTGTGCTGCAGCACCTCTTTTCACCCTCCGTCTGAAACCAGAGCCCAGTCTGCTCTGATTGGTTAGCTGGCCGGCTCTGTAGTGATTGATCAACTGCTAAGAGATGACCCGCCCCATAGCCTATCATGTACAATGTGTTAGAGCGCTAGCCAGTAGACGCGCAAGAGTTACATAGTGATGTCATTATGTTATGGAAGTATCAAAGGAGTCCAATGGATGCGTTTCCAACATGGGGGGGGGGGGGGGGCGAGTGTGTGGGAGCCTTTGCAGACTATTAACATGCACAAAAACCTATATAGCACACTACAGGAAAGGGTAAACCCCAAAAGCACAATAGGGCCCCCACTGGACATAACTGACTCACTGTTGTCTCTGTGACTAGTCAGTTAGCATGCTAATTTCATTGTTTTTTCAAAACTCCTGATAGAACACCCTTTTTATTCACTAAATGCCCTCAGTATAAGCTTCATAATTTAAAATCATGCTCAAGTGTAAGTATCTCAGCTAAAGAGTTTTTCCTCCGCAATGATTACTCAAAAGATCAGCTCAGTAACACGGCTGCTGATTGGATGGATCTGTTAGGCACTAATGAGCTGTGGTAGCCCCTCCTTTCTGAGGTTTAACCCCATTTTAGGTTACAGATAACACCCTGGGCTTACTGCACTTTGTACTCACATCAACATCAACAGTCTCATGGTCAAAAAGGGATCAATCAAATAACTCGAGCATGAGGAAAGCATCTCGTGATCATTCCCATCAGTTTTTAAACGTTGACTTAACCTTTGGTAGAAATAGAAAAAACTAAGCATTAATTTAGAAAACCAATAAGTCATAGGCAGTAAACGCTGCAGGATTTGGATAAAAATGACTAATTTGGGTTATTTTGACTGATATTGCAATAGGATTTCATTTTTGCATAATTTTTGTCATTCTTCTTTTCTTTTTTTTTAAAGATAAAATAAAAATGATACTGTATGAAATACAAGTTCAAATTTGGCCATTTATCTCTTATTTGATTTTTTTTTCAGTTATGTCCAGTGGGGGCCAGTAGTATTTGATGTATACCACAATATGTTTATCCATTGTAATGAATCATGTTTTACTACTGTACCTGATCATTTCAAATGTCTAATCGGCAGCCCTGCTGTCTGTCAGAGTACTTTGAGTTACTAGCATTTAGACTTATTACATTCTTAAAAGGTCATTAGTTTGCTAAATGTTAAGAAATGTAATTAAATCAACTGTCAAATGTTTATTTTGCTGTAGCCACAAGTTTCCTGCCCAACTTGAGGAAATAGGACATTGTTTCATGGTTGCGTGTTAATCAGGATGAGTTCACCGCCTAGGAACAGGCAGCTCTGTGTGCGTCTCATCTGACTCTCTTGACCGCACCCAGCAAGCGACAAACAGCCTTTGAGTCATCACTTTGCAGTCATAAAAGAGAACAAAAGCTGAAAATGGGAAGCAGTTGTTCTAAAAGCATACGGGGTATTCCAAATATGTCTTCCGTGTCATGATATGGGAAATATTCAGTACCACTTGGCAAAGCTGGAAGATTTCCTGAGTCATTGTTATGACCTATTATACAGATATTATACAGATATGCAACCGGAACTGGTTCACACCCGGATACAGCGTGTCAGTGCAGTGTGAAGTGATTAGTGAACATTAGCAAAAGGGTGAAGCTTCAAAACTGAATTTACCCAAATGTGTGCCCAGATAATACCCAAAATATGATGACAGCTAGTAAAGACTATCACAACATAAAAAAGGAACAAAGTACATTTGCTTAAGTACTATATTGACATTATTGTACTTTGCTTCAGAAATGCTACATCTACTCCTCTACATTTTTAGAGGCAATTACTGTACTTTTTACACCTTTATATTTATTTTAAACTCATCCTTGTTACTTTTTTACATAGAAAAACACATACTGTAATATGCTTATGGAAAGATGGAGTGCAGTACTACTAATATACAACCCAGTATTTAAGATCTAGGTAATTTGGTTTCAGATTGAAAAAATACAACTTCAAAATGCTCTTCCATGTAGGCTATTTGTTTAAAAATATATTTATATACGACTACTGTGAAAAGAGTTGTTCTGCATAGGCCTACTACTTTATACTTTTACTTTTGATACTTTGAGTACATTTAGCTAATAACTGTTTGTAATGCTCTTTCAGGACTTTTTTTTTTTCATAGAGTATTTTAAAACCATAGTATTTCTACTTTTACTTAAGGTAAAGAGTTCCATCTCTGATAAACAACCACTAAAATGGAAAACTGTGTTAGCGGTGAAGTACACAGCTAAGTTAGTACGCCACTTTGAGCTATGTTGTGATATATAATGATAGATCTCCAAATTATTTACTTGTTAAATGTATTTACACTGTGTGTAATACGTATTGTATTAGGTTTCTGAAGGTATTACACTAATAAAGAGTCATTTAAAGCTTTAGCTTAGCATTATTTAGCTTGTTTTCAGATACAGTCCAACACACGTGAAGATGTTCTCTTGGCTGTCCGGCCTTCTTCACGTGCTCTGGTTGTGCACATTTGGACCAATAATGAGATGTTAACAGGAAGTCGGCTGCTTTTAGTCATACTGGGAATTATTCCACTGCTCATGACAACAGTTTCCATTTCCATTTTCATAATAAATAATACTAAAGTACTTGCAGGTTTTTTATTTAAATTCCAATTACTGAGAAGCACCACAGAGTATGACCTCAGAGAAAGGCAAGTGGAAAAACGATAAACTAATCCGAGTATTTGTAAAAGCACCACAGGCATCGTCTTGACAGGGGAAGCCTAAACGAAACTAGAATCCGCATCGGCTGTGGCCTACCCTTCAAACACAAAGACACCAAAAGGTAATCTTCGTCCTTTTAGGTACCATTTTGACTGTGTGCCCTTTTAAAAAAAAAAAAGTCCTCTCTTCTCCTATCCACAAACTGTCCCATCCCCCAATCCTGCAGCTCTGTTTTCTCTGCCCTGCGTTTCGACACCACTTTGTTTTTCTCCCACAGCTCGGATGCAAATAAACACACCAACACTCAGGGAGAGACAGGCCAGCAGCAAATGGCACTATTAAATATCTGTTAGCCTAGATACTATACTTAACCCTATACAAGTGGAAACCATTTTTATTACAACTATAACGTCTGCTATATTTTAGGTAAGTTGACACGACCGCTACATATTGTTATGTTTTTCTAATAAGCTGTACGAAGACATACGTGCATTATGCTATCCCCTCTTTCAGTCAAATATGCATTTAAACAGTAAACTGAACCAGCTAAACAAAATGAACGCTAATACTCGCCAGTGAGATAATAACCAACAACTATCTAGCCTGTCTAGATACACGTAATGTAGTTCAGGCTTGTATAGTTTAGATAAACAGCTTCAAACACACAGTATAACTCAAAAGAAAGAGAGCAGAGTGTGTAAAATGCTAAAAGAAGCCGTAATAACACTTACCGAATGTCCTTCTTTGTTTGAAGGTTTTTTCTGAAGGCATATTGCGTCAAAGTCAACCAGTTGGCAGTAGATAAAAACGGAGGTAGCGGCTGTAACAACAATTCAAAAGCTAAATACGATGTATAAAAGTCTCAGTTGTCAACCGTGCAGTTAGCTTCTTGCTAAAATACAAAGTAAAGGACACTAGTTCACAGACGGTTTGATGTCCTCGCTTCCTTCCTCTCGCTGTGTTGTTATCAGGACGAGCTCGAGCAAGCAAAACAAACGTGTCAGCTGACCTCTGACGTCATCCCCCCCCC
>NW_011350283.1:0-3246 GCF_000735185.1 Notothenia coriiceps
ACAACTGGACCTTCTGTAGACACACACACCCCCATCCGCCGCTGCCCCTCCCCTCCGCGGCATTATAATGTCCGTCTTTTCACTGAATTGTCGTCTTGAAAAGGGTACTCACAACAATTCCGCAACAACTTCATCTTCACCTGTTGCACTTGTCATTTGACGTTAAAAACAATAAAACGGTATGAATTACTTCGTCGCATTCATCTAGGTCCTCTGTCTCGAGCCAGTTAACTAGCGGGCCTTCTAGAGTACCCTGGAACCGAGGGAAACTCTGAAAGAACACGCCCATTGGCTACAAATCAATATATGATTGGTTGATCAAACTGTCAGTCCAAACGTACGCTCTCATTCAGTGCAACAGCCAGAGCGTTCTATCAAGGATGTAGAATACCTTGGTTGAAGGATATTCTACCCAGAGACCCAGAACAAGATCTGATTGGTTGCTTTCTTTTCTAACACAAAACCACTGAAATGCGTAGTGCATGGTCCGAGAAGGACAAACAAATCAACGTAACACTGTAATATTACAGATCAACAACACAGATACCATTCTCATTTATTCATTTTATATATATAATTAAATCGATTTTTTGTTTGTTTTATCTGAGTGTTCCAGGGTATTCTCTGAATACCTTGAAGGCCCTGACGGTTTGCCACTGGTGTAGAGCTTTGGACTTTAGACAACACTCTAGCTTCCCTTCATTTAACAATAAAGCCTCTGTATCTTGAATTTTCATCCCTTTTTGTGCATTTTTTCTGCTTTTCTCTTATTGTAATACATTCTCACCATCTCCATTTTTATTTCTTCTCTTTTCATTTTCTCCTCTCCTCTCCTCGACATTGCCCCCCCCTCCTCTTCTCATTCTCTCTCCTCCTCCTCCTTCTACTCCTCTTCTGACAGAGCTATGAATAACAATTAGAGGATATACAAGTCACTGAGAAACCGTTTAAAAGTTTGAAATCACTTCTCTGTAAAGTATCAGCCTGTTTCAGCCTGAGGGAGGGTGGGTTATGGCTAAAACCAGGGCCGTTGCTGCGGATACTGAGAGAAAAAAGAGGGGGAAATTATTATTTCTCTGCCTGCCAGTCCTCAGTAAAGAGGAGATTATTTATCAGCCGTTCCTGTCTGGTGCCCAGAGAGTTGGTTATCATGTGAGAGCAACACAAAGAATCTGTGATTGTAGTCGTCATGCCGCTGCAGCTTTAATAACAAGCTGCTAACAAAGAAACGTCTTTAGCGCGCTGCTCATTAAACACACCGAGGTGAAGGCAGGTCTATTTTATGTGGGGATAACATCTGTGGAACCTGTGAGACAAAATGTATTTCATTATCATTCATATATAATTTTTACTTAACATTTAAAAAAGGGACAAAACACATAATAAAGAGCTTTTTAAACATTAAAGCATGGAGACATGTCACACTGCATACTGATATACACCTGAACATCAGCAGGAGAGGACTCTTTAAAGTAGAGACACTACATACTGATATACACCTGAACATCAGCAGGAGAGGACTCTTTAAAGTAGAGACACTACATACTGATATACACCTGAACATCAGCAGGAGAGGACTCTTTAAAGTAGAGACACTACATACTGATATACACCTGAACATCAGCAGGAGAGGACTCTTTAAAGTAGAGACACTACATACTGATATACACCTGAACATCAGCAGGAGAGGACTCTTTAAAGGAGAGACACTACATACTGATATGAACCTTAAAATTAGCTAGTATGGCCTTTTTATTAACATTTTCCAAACATTGCCCTTTTCTCTTCAAATATTTCCTGTATCTCCTCCAAGACATTCATATATTTGCCTTTAGCACTCTTTCTTAAAATGCCCAGCTTTTAGATTCTACTTGGTTTTATAAAACGTAATGACAGGACTCGTTTGAGCTCCATATGTCAGCTTCTAAAAACCACAAGAGCAACATTTTCCGAGCATTTTGAGAAGAATTTAAAAGGCGTGCAAAGATGGGGGACAGTTATTTCATGTTGGTTTGGCATCGTGTAGTGAGGCTTGAGATGTTCAATTAACATCATGGAAAAGCTTTGGCCATCCACCACAATACATTTCAGAATTATTTTCCTCATCAGCTCTGCTTTGTTGTTGTCTCGGGTTTCCCACGCTTTGTCTCTCGTTCTAACAACTTAGTTTCCCTGTTGATCTTCATCACTTTCCTTTGTGCTTCTTCTTGTGTTAAAATCCCAAGCTGCTGTTCTTGCAAGTTAAACCGAAATGGCTGCTTTTCTTGTGAACTGTGGCAGGATTTCACAAGATTTCCCAGGGTACTTTGTCAATGCTGTTTTATGTTTTATTCAGTGTTTTTGGCAAGTGTTGAATGTTCTAATTACTGAAATATTTAAATCAGATTGCATCTTTTAAAGCAGTGTTTTTTCTATTTAAGAAAAGAATAAACAAAACGATGCATGGGGGCACAGTACATGACGCAAGCTAGAGTCGTTTAATTAATTGACAATTTTTTTAAATATACATTTTGACGAGAGCAATATCTTAATTGCAGTAAGTGATATATTTGTTTAAGGCAAAATATGCCACAATATCTGAATATATTAATGTGGAGCTGCAGAAAAGACCTGGTATTCCTCACACTTAGTAAATAAGGTCCTTGTAGGTGCAGAAAAAAAATATATATGTTCAATGATAACATGAATAAGGTTTCCATAATGGCCGGTATCCAAAATCGTTAATATTATCACAACTTTAATCAGAGCCAAAATAATCAGCCCTAACGCAAAATAAATCTCCACATATAACATAAAATACATTTAATAGAATCAGATTCAAGATTATAGGCTTTTATTGTCATTTGTACATACTGTAGCTACATTGAAGTTATGTCAATTAAAATCTTAGGCTACAGGCTCCAACAGTGCAACACAATAAAACAGATAAACAAATAAAATAGAATAGAAATAGTGCAAAAAGATTCTATACAAGTGATAAATAATATGAGAGTTGCAAACAGGTGATCAGTGTTTCCCCTAGGACGGAGTCATAGCAGCGGTGCTAAGGCACGTGGGCCCAGCGTAATGTGAGCGCAGAGCGAGTGGAATTTGTTAGTGTGTGCGAAGTGCGCCCCGCCAATTTGTTTCTATGTGTCAGCACAAGAAAGGCTCTTGAGGCCTAGTACCAGGGCCGGTTCTAAACAATTTGCTGCCCTAGGTGAGATTTTATATGTAAAGAATAAATGAAAAATCTCTACAAAAGGC
>NW_011350283.1:3275-7568 GCF_000735185.1 Notothenia coriiceps
CAGAACTTATTGACGTCAAAATGGCTTCAAATGTATTCAGTATTGTTTGAACATGTTTGAATTGGGGGGTGGACGTCACACCCTCTAGGGGGTCCGAGGGTATTTTTTTGAACATTTTACATTAAAATGCTTCAATCTGGTGCACTTTGAGCACACAATTACTAGAGACCTGATCTAGGGGGCACAACTCTAAAACGCCCATATGAAAAAGATCGGTTTACATTTTAATATTCAAATAAGTATATGAACAATGTTATGGGTGTTCTAGTTCAGGTGTCTAACATCAAATCAGGAAATTGCATTAGTTCTTAAATATCTGTAATCCAACCCTAAAAAGAAACAGAGCAATGCCATTTTCTGAGTGGTTCTGCTTCCCTAAATATCCCCCTCCCTTATTTTTGAATCCCCCTCTCCTCCACTAACCAATTTCCACCACAGTCACCTCTGTCCCCTGCACCGCCTCGCGCCGGCTAATTGAAATTGGCACATTTAATTTAGCCCCACAGCCAGCTTCATTCGGGTGATGGATGGCGCTGGATGAGTGTAATTGAACTTTGGAGAAAGAGGAAGGAAGCAAAGGAGGAGACATCAATTAGCATAACCTGACTGGCCACTTCATTTATCAGCAGGGACGAGGGCTCGGCAGAGAACAACGCAAGAGAAAGGAAGAGAATAAAATCAGAGAGCCTTCTTGTGTTTTTCAGTAAACAAAAAATGCAGGAGACGTCGATCACAAAGGGAAGTACGACTGACGATTAAAAAATCTCTGGATATGATTTAATCTTTTTAGAATCAAGAGAGGCTTTGTCGGTCTTTAAGGCTTCTTTTACATACAGTTATATTTTTGGACTCCTGTCAAACCTCTGCTTGTCCCGTATTTCTTCGTGAATTAATAAAATCCTGTCTTGCTTCTTTTTTTTTTAATGCAATAGAAAGGAATAGAATAAAATCAGAGAGCCTTCTTGTGTTTTTCAGTAAACACACAATGCAGGAGAAGACAATCCTAAAGGGAAACACACACTGCTATATGACTGACCATTAAGGTCTCCTTTCGTTAAGGCTCCTTCTCACTGAAAGTTTTATTTTTAGACTCCTGTCAAACCTCTGCTTGTCCCATATTTGTGCATTTAAATAATCCTTTTTCTTCCTTTGTTTTACAAGCAGTCACTTCCATCATTTAATTTCGTCTTAATGTACATTAATTATTTCAAATTCTGTTATTGAATATATCATTTTCTATTTACGTGTATATAGACTTGTTGGAGGAGCTCGGGTCATAAGATTTTAATTGCCATTTCTACCCTGTAGCTTATATGCACATTAAAACATTCTAATCTTGAATCAGCCCGCACTGACACCACAGTATGTATTTGTATTTATGTGCATTAATCACAACTCATTTTCCCTTTTTTATTCTTTTTGTAGAGTATTTTAAGACTTAATTCGCGCTACGTGTGCTAGATTCAGACTTTTTCAGCTTTGGTTAAGTTGCATTAACGACATGTATATCATAGTTCTGTGTTTCAGCTTTGGTTCCCTTCAAAGAAAGAGGTGTATGTGCTCATAACAGAATAAAAGATCAGTTGCAAGTTTCCCATAATAGTCATTTTTAACAAGGAACATGCACATGTCATTACAGTGTATGTGAACAATATTATCAATGCTGTGCTATTAGTATACATTTATTCCATTGACGGTTAAGTCATTTTTCAAGAGGCCGATATGTTCTTAATTTGTGGCATTTTTGTTCATGGATTTTGGTCTGTGTGAATATGAATAAAGGGCAATTTAATGGGTTTCTAAATGTCAAAGTCGGTGCATAAAAGGTCAAGATTAACAGAATTAGTTATTTGATATGCTTTAATTAAGGAAATCTAAATGAGAGAATCCAGGTGGCTTAGCAAATAGGTGAAGTGAGAACGAGGACCATTTAAATACTGAATAAAAAACAAACATGGATATTGATATAAGCACCAGACACTTGCCAAATGATCATTAATATGATGAGTAAACAGCGAGGAAATTAACCAAATGGATGGCTAGCTTTTAGAACATACTTTGCTTGCCATACAGGTATTAACAGGTTGCATTTGCTGGTATGCTCAAAAGATGGTCGACTTGCTGTTGACAACGTCACTTTCTCATTCCCTTTTGGATCGTCTTAGTGGAAAAGTCAACCCGATTCTGAGTCCTGACATACATGGAACAAGTACAAAGTGACAGGCAAACAAAAACATCTGCTTTAAACATGATGAAGCACTTCCTTTACAATCCACCAGAGACGTAGCCTATATGTGAATATTACACAAGCAGACACACACACACACAATCCACATAATATGGAAGTCATGGGGAGAAAGACTCAGGAAGTACTCGATAACAAACACTGTTTGAAGAGTGTTTACACAGCTTCCAGGCAAAACACCACTTCCACACGTCTTCCTTTTTTTGAGTTATTTCTTCTTCCTTTCCTTATTAGGATTTCCATCCTCACTTCCTTTCGCTCCGTCTCTCCTCCAGCTAATTAGATCAAGACATATAGTGTCTGCGTGACAGTATTCTCCATAGAGCGCAGGGGCAATATGAATAATTGAGAAGCTATTATCCCCTGCTATTAGACCCTGAACAGAGCAACAGGGTTGGCTGACACGGATGATACTCGACCGCCGTCATCTGTCATCATTTGTGTCCGCTAATGAATACAAGGACATCTGTTTTCTTTCTTTTGTCTAAGTTTCTCTATGAGCCATGCTGGTATTCCTATCACAATTAGTGTTGTTGTGTATCAGTCTGTAGAAGAGAGTCTGTCTCCAGATCTGACATTAAAAATTCAGTTTGTATCGATGTCAATAGAAGCTTCCTAACTGAGATTTTTTCAGCACTGAATTTGCAAGTCAAAATGTTATCGAAATTGCAAAATGGTGTAGCACAATAATCAAATCACAGGAAGCACAATATTTGGTAAATGCTGATGATGTGCTGAAATACAATTAGTCCCATCTCACAAATGTGTTTCTACAGCCTGAACAATATATATATATTTGTAATACACATCCAACCTTGATCATGACCGGTATGAATACCTTTTGAATTTGAGATATACACAGATATCCAACATGATGGCAATTCGTTTTTTTCCAAATCATGCAGCCCTAGAATCTTAGTTCCTGTTTCAGTTTTGACTTATTTGTTGCCCAAAAAGTAGAAAATGTCGATCAAATTCATCATAGACAACACTTTTTCATCCTTATTGGTACTCAAAAGACGGAAAAATGCCTAATTATGTAGCTGATGTTAAAGTTAGCTAGCACTTGGTGTCAATTAACGTTTGTTAAGGGGGAACATATTATGCTAATTTCCAGTGTTCATAATTGTATGTTGTGCATCTACTATGACATGTTTAATGCTGTCAATAGGCTGTTACAATTTTGTAATATCCAGATTAAAAGAGGCACACAAAAAATGACAATGGCCTTCTCAATATCAATACTTTTTTAAGCCCTAACCTTTGAGAGGAGAGCACAATGCTAACAACATGCTAACATGCAGCTAACAAGGAAACTCGAGGAAAGTCTCACAGAAATGTGGGATGAAAACAAATAGGTGGACGGGGTACTGATGCGAGAGGGAGTTAATCAAAAGCCAACAGAATTGATTGGATAACTAAAGATTGGACATGGCTGAGTGAAGTTAGTGGCCTCATGTTAGGGTGAAAGACAGATATGAAGAGGTAGCACTGATGGCCTTAAACCAGACTATTTTTCTAAATGTAAACAAAGTTTTTGCAAATGTACGTAGCTATCCACAAGGCTAAAGGCATACACTCAACGACATCACTTAAAATACATTACAAGTGTTTCATCGTTGGTGTTACAGTCCATATGTTATTGAATGATCAGATGCTTTAACAGCAGCAGGACATTAATATGTTGTGTAAAGGCAGATCTAATTTTAAATTCTGCCTGCACACACACACCAGTGGTACTGAGAGGAATCCAATCAGAGAAAGGTATTTGCTTTTAGTCACAGGGGCAGAGCAGAATCTGACTCTTCCTACAGCTTCTTTTGATGTCTTTATCTCTGCTCCACCTCTCTCTCTCTCTCTCTGTCCGCCTGCTCCTCCTTTCAGCTCGGACGCTGCTCTTTTTCACATCTTCTCTCACAGCAACAACACACCATGCACCCTGAGTGGTGTGTGTGTGTGTGTGTGTGTGTGTGTGTGTGTGTGTGTGTGTGTGTGTGTGTGTGTGTGTGTGTGTGTGTGTGTGTGTGTGTGTGTGTGTGTGTGTGTGT
>NW_011350284.1:0-4952 GCF_000735185.1 Notothenia coriiceps
TATAAAGGTTAAAACGAAATAGACAAGTGTTAAGCCTTAAGTGGGATAATATTGTACAACAAACGGCTTCTGTTTGAGGTTGATAAAATAAGGTCATCCTTGTAACTCAGAGATATTTTATTATGTAGGTAGGAACTTTATGCATCGCCAAGGTTAATTTAAACAGGGTTCCCGCGGGGTCTTAAAAAGTCTTAAAAAGTCTTAAATTTGATAATATGAATTTAAGGCCTTAAAAAGGTCTTAAATATGACCAAAAAAATAAGAAAGGTCTTAAATATGATTTAGAAGGTCTTAAAAAAGGATCGGATTCGAAAGGTACTTCTGTGTTGCAATCGCGTCTAAATGTGTTTTGGGGGAAATGTCCAGGCTGCAAAGTAACCAGTATGGTAATAGCCTTTCAGTTCCCCCCAACAATTTGTATTGAAATAAATCAACATGGAACCAGTAATCACTAACTTTGTTTCCCCCGGCCCCTTATCAGAGAACACCCAGCTAGTAACCTAGCAACCAAGCTTCAGCTAGCGGCAGTCAGAAACTCATGTCTCTTCGAATCTACTTACAAATTAATATGGGGAAGTGTAAGTTCAACCGTATTTGGTTGGAAAACATCGAATTTAGTGCTTGGTTGAAACCAGTGAAGGGGAACGTGTTTGAAGCCCGCCGCACCTTTTGCGAAAAGAAATCAGCGTTTGTTTTGCTAATGTAGCGTTAGCTAGTGGAGCGTTAGCTAGTGCAGCAGCTCCCGCAACAAGACCGGGGGACCTCCGGGCGACGTTTGGGTCTACGTCAACCCTAAAAGCGGAGGTGCTGTAGACGCTAAATACCGTAGCTAAACACACACACACACACACACGGGCTGCTCAATTATGGCAAAAATCATAATCACGATTATTTTTGGTCAATAATTGATTTCACGATTATTAAACACGATTATTCATTGACTTTGAAAACATCCATTTATTGAACTTTAAAACAAATAATAATTTGAACAGTATCTTTTTAACTGTTGATTACCCTGAACATATAATTCAACTGAAAAACCAATTCAAAAATTAATTAAATAAATGCTATATTGTAGTGCCGAGAGATAGGGAGTCAGAGGCGGTGCAATGATGGTGTAAAAGGGTACTTTATTTAAGAGCTGGAAAGGACATGTTGTCCGGTTGCAGTCCGGGAAGAAGAGAGATTGAAGTCAGGAGGGCACACAACATATATAGTAAACACATAACATGTCCGTGTGGGAACAGTAGCCCTACCCCACAGTTCCGTGTGTGAATTATGACCCAGTGTATTAAAGGTGGTCACCACAATATACCATATAAATACAAATCTGTAAAAAAAAATCACTATCACTGCATTTATTACTTTAGTTAAGTTGGTTTAGTAAATGTTCTATACCTTAAATGTGAAATCTATTTACCCATATTTGTTTTTGTACATTAACATTAAATGTCTTATATGTATTTAATAACCGTAATAGCAAAGTAGAAATACACTGTATGAACACATGCATACATACTTACACAAATACGAACATATTTACACAAAAAATGACCCTAAATGCAATTCTTATTCTTGATCAGTTTGTTAAATTTAAGATAACTTGACTTGTTTTATTACTTTAACAACTGCTTTTGATGAAAATGTGATCAATTTAGGAATTTGGGGATTTTTTGGGTTCAAAATGGGGTGTAACAAGTGGTAATATGGTAATAACTGCCCCTAACTAGCACCACGACCATTTTACACTTGTAAAAATATGTGGAACTCCTACGGATAAATTGACGTTTAATATGTGGATTACATTCTGTACATACTGCCAGGATTATTTACATAAAAGATATTAAGGATTGTTATTCCACAAAGGCATACCTCTATACAAACATTTCTCAAATCGTGTTTCAGGGTGTGGGTCAGTGCTGAACATCAAAGGAGAGGTGGAGATGGATGCCATTGTGATGGATGGGTTGACTCTGGGTAGTGGTGCTGTCTCTGCTGTACGCAACATCACCAACCCCATCCAGCTGGCAAGACTGGTCATGGACAAGGTGTGTACCTTTTAAATATGGAATGGTTAACCGTTAAAGCATACACTTGGGAGTTGTAAAAAAAAAAAAAGGTAGGAAGAAGTAACAGGGTTTGGGAGGGTTACGTTAAAAATGTATTGCATTATAATTACTAGTTACCTGTGAAAAAGTATAATTAGTAACCTAATCCAAGTGTCACAATATGTAAGTAATTGATTTCCTTTACTATTGGATTTCGTCAATGCAAATAAATTAATGAGAAAACAAATATATCAAATGTAAACTTTAAGGGGCCCTATTTTGCTTATTTTCAGGTTCATATTTGTATGTAGTGTCTCTACTGTTACATGTCTCCATGCTTTAATGTTCAAAAAGCCCTTTATTTCTCTCATACTGCCTGTGCTGCAGCACCTCTTTTCACCCTCTGTCTGAAACCAGAGCCCAGTCTGCTCTGATTGGTTAGCTGGCCAGCTCTGTTATGATGGTTCAACCACTTAGAGATTTCCCAACGCTTAGCCTATCATGCATAATGTGTTAGAGCGCTAGCCAATAGAAGCACAAGTGTTACATAATGATGTCACTGTGTCATATAAGTAAACAAATGAGTCCAATGGAGGCAGGGGGGGGGGGAGAGTGTGTGGGAGAGAAACTCCCTCTGGAGGAACTTTGGGATTTTAGCCTTTTCAGACCATTTACAATGTACAAAAACCTATATAACAATACAGGAAAGGGAAAACCCCAAAAAGCATAATAAGGCCTCTTTAAGGATGTGACCTTTGATTATTGATTTCAGACGAGTAACTCATGTCTGACAGCAGAGGGGGCCAGTCAGTTCGCCCGGTCCATGGGGGTCCCCGAGGTGTCCCCTGAGTCCCTCATCACTGAGTACTCCCGCATGCGCTGGGCAAAGAACCTGGCGCCTGATGCCAACCCTGTGGAGAGCCAAATGTGAGTCACCACGTCTTTAAGCTTATTAGCATTTGTTCTAAAAATACTCCCATCCATCAGGGAGGTAATCTGAATCCTGCTGAGTCTGCATACTGGGGGAGAAGTACTGTGGTCATTTAAAAATGTTCATAAAATCACAAGATTAAAAAAAGAATAATCTGAGCTAACAGAACATTTTCCATTTTATTTTATTATAGTTAAGCTCAATACACTATTTTATGAACATATAGGTTCACCTACTGAAAAAAATAACAAGTGAAACAAAGAAAGTGAAACAATAAAGCAGATTCAGGCAGTAGGCGTAAACATGCAGTCCGTTACTCCCCAAACCTGCTGAGCACACAAATCAACAGTTTTGAGTCATTCAGCAGCAGTAGTTGGAGAAGCTCCTCTGGATGTTTGTTCAGGTGTTATCACCGGGGCTCAGGGTCACTGCTGGAATTCATTGTTATTGCTGTAACTGCAATTTCAACAAAAGAGCAAGCTCCAAACGTTTCCCAGCTGAGCAAAGTGAGGATCCAATACTCAAAAGAAACCTGTTCCTTAATAGCTGATGGTACTGTCGCTGATTTTATTGATAATGTTAAAACACGGCTGATTTCATGCCTATCAGAGAGTGACGTCTACCTCATCTTTGACAGATACTATGATTACAGTATCAAGTCTGTCACCAGAGATGTCAGGGAGACAGTGGTCAATAGGAAACATCATCTCCTCCTATCAACTAAACTACCAGTCCAGAAGGTTGTTTTGTCATCCATTGAAAACAAGAAACAGCCTACTATTTAAGGAACTGACCGAAGACAGGCTTTTCCATCTAAGGGGCACAAACAAACAAAAGTTGGTGGTGACAGGGGAGGACTCATGCCCCATCGAGATCAGGATGGAAGAAAGAAGGAGCCGATATGAGCTAGAAAATCAGCAGGAAGAAGCTGACACCATCATTGTCCAACAATTCCTGCGTGCTGGAGAAGCCCATCAAATCTCTGTGGTTTCTGATGACACAGATGTGTTCGTCCTATTCCTTCACTATTACCATCAGGCAGGACTGGATTCACCACTCATCATGGAATGGAAGAGCAATAGTGGACATCAAGGCGACACTCTCCAAGCATTCAGAAATTGTCGAGAACCTTTTACCAGCCCATGCCATTTCGGGATGTGACGCTGTAGCATCTTACTATGGGTTGGGAAAAGGCTCTGTCATCAAAGTCCTGAAAGCTGGGTACGAACTATCAGCCATTGGCAACATGGATGCACCATTCCAGCAAGTGCTCTACCAAGCCACTGCCTTCATCTCAGACTGTTATGGCATAAAGGAGAACACAGACATGTCACACACAAGGCTACTTGTCTGGGGGAAAAAGAATAGAAAAGGACATGTGTCTGCTCCAAACCTTGCTGCTCTACCACCAACAAATGAAGCCTTCATTAAGAATGTTAAGAGGGCCCACTTTCAGGCAATGTTGTGGCGAAATCTCAATGCAAACCTGCTGCCAGCACTAAACCCGGAGGAATTTGGATGGAAAAAAGATACGCGTAACAGGTCACTGATCCCAACCCGGAAGATGCCAAACGTGTCCCAGATTACATTTAGGAGATGATCAGGTGTGGCTGCAAGAGTGAGACCCCTTGCAACTCCAAGAAGTGCAGTTGTAAAGTGCATGATTTGCCATGCACAATGTTCTGTGCACGTTTCAGGGTGGGATGCTCAAGATCCTAACACTGGGATCATCAGCAATATTTGTAATGTGTCATTTCTATATGCTAATGAGCAATGTTTTATCCAACAATCTGCTTGCCTTCCTTTTTGTTGTTGGTAATAAACGCCACGCAGTTGCGTTAGCAAAAGAGAGAAGTTGTTTTCTATTGTCTTTGCAAAATTCACTGCGCTACAAAAGTATGTTTTGCTGGGTCAGCTTGAAAGGGTTAATATGAATTCATTTAGAATACAACGCACTGTATGAATATAAACAT
>NW_011350285.1:0-35144 GCF_000735185.1 Notothenia coriiceps
TAAAAGGCATTGGCTGCATGGTGCATATACAAACACTGTAACCAATACCTTGGTTGCTGATTGGCTAATGGTTACACAAGCCAAAAAACATTATGACATCATAAAGTGGCCAAAATCTGATCAGCTCATTTTCAGAAAGGTTTTTATATCATCAGGACAAAAAGAGAGAGAATCTTTTTTCCTGAAACTTTCTGAATCTCTTTTCAAAGATGGGGACACATGTTTATGTATAAAATACATGAAAAAGTGGATTTTGCATAATAGGTGACCTTTAAGTAAATCTAAATATGTGCTTTATCTGTCATATAGGCCTAGTGATTATCATTAAATGACATTAAATTAAAACCCATATAAATAATTTAGTTCACAAGTTAAGTTAGTAATTCAGTTATTTATTATTTGAAAATAAAGATATTCAATGCAAAATGAGTTGTGTTCCTGAAAAAAGTACTCGCCTCCTGTCATTTTGCAAAAGTGGACCCGGTCAAATCAAGTTGTGCATCATTTGGTCAATTTTACTTTGAGTTTTTATTGTTGCTACACGTTTCTCTTACGTTGGGGTTGAGTTGATGTCCGTTCCATCCACCCAGCTCCAGTGTCCCTCGTTCTCTCGCTCCACAAGTCCAATCCAATAATTGTATCTAATTTCAACAACTTTTGAAATGTAGTCCTATAAAAACAAAAAAAGAGAACACCAAAAGGTTAATTGAGGCCTTTGCTGTCTTTGTGTGCTCCCTATCAGAGCCTGCATTTGCACATTCAAACAGTCGCTGGTTGAACGTAACAAAGGACAATCACTCAAGTAATACTTTCTTTTCTAAAATACTTTCCAATCTATTCTATATATACTTTTACACCACTACATTTCTGAGGTAGGTATTGTACTTCACTACAAATACTTATCACTTGCACTTTCAACATGTTAAAACAGATGCTTATCTGATCTGATGCAGTACTTTTATGCTTTTTAGGGTTTTCCCTTCTCTGTAGTTTGTTATATAGTTTTTGGTTTTGGTGCATGTAAATGATCTGCAAAGACTGAAATCCCAAAGTTCCCTCCAGAGGGAGTTTGTCTCACACACACTCCAACAGGCTTAGGGGCAGGACATCTCTAAGCGGTTGACCAATCACAACAGAACCGGCCAGCTAACCAATCAGAGCAGACTTGGCTCTGGTTTTAGACAGAGGGTGAACATAGGTGCTGCAGCGCAGGCAGTATGAGAACCAAATAAAGACATTTTGATCATTAAAGTAAACATGTCACAGTAGAGGCACCAAATACAAATATGGAGGTGTGTGGAGCAGTGGACTAGTGCGGAGGTGCTCGGATCAGGGGAACACAGGTTCAAACCCCACTGCAGTCAGCATGTCATTGTGTCCCTGGGCAAGACACATCACCCCAAATTGCTCCAGTGGGAATTGCCCACCGTATTGAGTATGTAAGTCGCTTTGGATAAAAGCGTTTAACAAGTAACATGTAATGTAAACATATGAACCTGAAAATGAGCATAACAGGGCCCCTTTAAGAAACATTTTGCATCCACGCGTTTTACTTGTAATGGAGTATTTTTAAACCTTTGTATTTATACTTTCATTTATTAAAATAATCTGAGTACTTCTTCCACCATTCAGTGAAGGAATACATCAGCAAAACAAAAGAAAGCTCCACTTGAAATAAATAAACCTTACCAGTTCCTCCGCAGTATTCAGAACCACCAGGTGTCCCTCCTGTGCTCGACACTGGTCCTCCGCTTTGCTCCAGGTCAGTGAGTTGGTAGCAGCTCCTCTCGTAAGAAACCCATCCCTCCCTGCAGGCTCCTGGTTTCATGAAGATTAGTACAAGTCTTATTTCTAAACCACAACAACACTGAAATCTGATTTTAGGCAGTGTTTATCTTGAACTGGGAAAAGTGTCGGTAAAGAGACCTCCTGCTCAGTTGCTTCACCTTTGTTTGGAAACCGAAAAATACAAAGTTAAATCAAGGGCAGCAATTTGACATCATTATATGTCACTCTCTAAATGTAATAGGTTACAGATTTATATCAAATGGTGTTATTAAGTAAAGTAATAAGCGATTTAAATTACTTCATGAAAGTAATGTAATTCATTTAATATGATAAATTAAACTGGGCAATTAAGATTAAAGGTCCTAAAAAGAAACTCAAACAAAGCAGTACAAACCTCACAGCATCACTTAACACTGATGACTGATACACTTTATTAAAATGTACTCAATAGAACTTAAACTAAAGTTGGACTACATGACAAACATGACATTATATTCTGCATTTAAGCTGTTTACCACACCCATTTGTAATGAGAAACATTTTGATTTGTAACTGTGATTTATTTATATTTTTCTCAGTAACTGCCACTCATCACCATTACACTATTATTGTAACTTATTTGATCCAGAAATGAAAAACGTCCCCTAACCAGAACTGGGTGATAAAGCTGCTCCTCCATTGATGATCCTCTTGAGGTTGAGTTTGACATCAGTGACTTCCTTGTTTAGCCGGGAGACTTTGAGACACAAACAGAAATAGTTACATGATAAGACGAGAGTGAATTAGCTTCATGAATAATGAATCAGCTGGAGGTGTTACATTTGATCCCAGTGACCACAGCAGGATCAGCAGCAGCAGCACCAGCACTCCATAGAGGACCCACATCAGGATCCTCTTCATGCCTACCAACACATTTGTTTTAACAGTTGATTGTGACTTTATTTCATACAAATAAAAAAAAACATTTACACATTTTACCCGTTGGTGCAGTCATTTGTGTCTCTCCATGGACAGGGCTGTTACCAGACGATCCAAACTGGTGATACTGAGACTCCATTACTTAAATAACTCAGAAAATACTTTATTAAAAATACTTCTTATGAAGTGAATACAAAACTGATATTTCTACCTATGTTGCTGTCATTTCAAAGTTCAAATCAAAGTTTATTGATGTGTTAGTGTTAATACAAATGTTCAGTCTGTAGTCGTTTGAAACTTTCCGAAAATAAGAGGTCACCTAAAACTTCATGTTTGTTTTCAAGCCGCATGTTAACTATTAACGGCTCAATAAATAAAAGAAAATTCTCTACTTTATACTGTATAATAAAAGTGCTCAAATACATACAGATACATTTATTTGTATGTTATTGTAATGTATGATATAAAAGTATTGTCTTTATTGATATTTGTATATTAAGTATTTCATTCTTTGTGTTATTGGTACATTAATGCACATAATATAGTCATGGATTTGTATGAATTTTGAAATGAATGATCGCAAGTAATTTCAAGAACAAACAAACAAACAAACAAACAAACAAACAACAAAGTAAAGATTCATGGCTTACCTCCATCAGACAGAATCTCTCTGGATCTCACTGTTGGACTCTGACCATGAAATCAAACACAAGTAAGAGTTTGCTCTGTTCCATATAATACTGAGTCTTTTACCCAAAATGCACACAGTTTTTTTGGAGGGGGGAAAGAGAAATTAGGTGATGGAACAACTTTGTCACACTGCACACATTAATTTCTTTCTTGGTATCATTGTATGTTTGAATCATTGACAATGTATTTTTTCAACATTTTCATGCTTCATTTGTTTAAAGTATATACTAGAAACATAATGCAAGGTTTCGTTGAAGATTGTGTAAGAATTCTTTGTAAGGTTCCCTCTCTATTCAGTTTACCTCACATCTGTCCTTGTACCTCTTGTGAAGTGACACATTTATTTTATCTACAGTGACTATTACATTTCTACTTATATTTACATTCATAAATATGCGTATTAAGGCCAAGCATATGGGGAAATCAACTATAAAGTAAACTATGAAATAAAGTCAAAATGTGAACAATACAGTAAACAATAAAATGTTTAGAATAACGTAAAGAGAATGAGGTTGAAACATCATGAATAAAGGCAAATTATCAAGAATAACCATTTGCGAAATAGGCATTACTGAATATTCTAGTAAGTCACCATTATTCCACTTTAATCTCTACCTGCAAAATAAAACCCATCTTCCTCTTCTCATTGTGTTGCCTTGTTCCTGACCCCAAATAATCTTCCGGATTCAGGCTACACTTGATACAAAGACACAAAGTCTTTATTGTCATATGCACAATAAATACAGCGTTGTTTTGGCAATGAAAATCCTAAATCTCAGGCTCCTGCAACAATTCATTTCAGACAGTTCAAAGTGCAAGTATTGTATTAAATACTATTTGGACATAATTGAACTGTACTTGATTCTTTCCGTTTAATGCTACTTTATACTTCTACGACCACTAAATTCCAGAGGAAAATATACACATTTTTTAATCCATTACATTTATTTAACAGCTTTAGATACATTTAACAAAATGAATAATAAAAAATTAATCAATAAATTAAGTCAATCAGAAAATGTGTTCAACAGTAAAAGGCTATGCGATGCAACAATACTATCGAGAAATGTCACACATAGGCTATAGGCAATTTCTCTGCACAATGATTGCTGATAATACTTTTCTACTCTTACTAAAGAAACATTTTGAATTCAGGTTTTTTACTAATAATTAAGTATTTTTACAACAATCTTTTGGTACTTTTACTAAAATAAATAAGTAAATGATCTGAGAACTTCACTGCTACAGGAACAATAACAGTTACCTGGAGTTTGAAGTTTTTATCCGGAGTCTCTGTAGTTCCCAGTCTCACCACGTGGTCACCCAGCAGCGCTGTCGGCCTCCACGTGACCACTCATTATAAAGTCCTTCCGGTCTCTCTGCTTCTCATTGAAAGGAAAATGGCTCTCGGACGCTTGTCTCAGGCTTTGCTCAAGTCTTCTCTGACCCAGAGCCGGCGTCAGCTTTCTGCTACCGCTGAACAAGGCCATGATGCATGTGAGTGAAGCTCCTCATTTTAGTTATCTGGTTTTATATAATGTCATGTATTTTAACGCCAACTAACAGTGACCTTGCTGAGCTAACGTTGCCCTTTTAGCATTAGCATTAGCACAACATCCTTGAGCGGAAATGCCAAAAACATGAGATTTTCAACCTGAAGACGTAGTCATTTCAGCCTGTCACCTCCTTTAAAACCTTTAAACTCATACATTTAATGTTTGTTTATTTACTTTGCTCTAATTAGGAGGCTAAAAAGTGGAGAAGTGATAATGTAAAGCTACGGCCTGAAGCTCAAGAGCAACAACAGTGAAACGTCAGGTCATTGGAGATACATAACTATCTAAGGTTATCTTTATTCCCCCAACTTGTATTAAGTTATACAAAACAGTTAACAACCATTGAAAGGGATTGAAGAATTGTCAAGTTTAAATAGTTTGTGCAGAGGATTTGAGCTAGATTGGGAAAAGTAAAAAAGAAATGACCTGATGGAAATACAAGTTCAATAATGACTTTTACATATTAATATTATGTTTTTATATTATTTTTGTTATTAGTGTGAAGACTAAAACACTCAAATAAACGGTACTGTTAAAAGTATCATGTGTATAATACCCAGCTAGTTAGAGACTAGTCACCTAAGTTAACAGGTGTCTTTATCATAACTGCTCTCATAGCTTAGATGTTGCCCCTGACTAACTTGATCATCAAACAACACTTTAATTAATATAACTTATTCAACATTTTAGTTATGGTAAACAGCACACATTAGGGGTTTCCTGGCCAACAATAAGTTGTCTTAACATTTCATAATGTCACACTTGTTGGGTGTAGAAACAATTGACTGAACCTCCATTTTTCTTGTTTCCAAAGCACATTCATTTCTTAACAATCTCAGTATGTTTGCACTTCTAATTGCTATATTTGATCAAACTAATTATTATTGTCTTTTTGTCTTCCAGCCAAGTTATGGAAGCGCCTCACTTATCTTGTCGCACTCCCGGGTGTTGCTGTGTGCATGTTGAACATGTACCTGAAAATGCAGCACCATGCGGCGCATTATGAAAAGCCAGAGTTCATCCCTTATTCCCACCTTCGGATTCGCACCAAGGTCTGACTCTATGTTACTTTAAAAAAAAAAATGTTGGAGTCTAGTTATTTGTCATTGCACAGAGTAAAATTACAGAGACAACAATATGCAGTTTAGAATCCAACCAGATAAAAGCAGTGAATTGTATTTTTCACGTATAGAAATAAAACAGTGGTGGAATTTAATGAAGTACATTAACTCTAGTCTTTTTCATATTATGTCGCTTTATACTTCTACTCTACTAGTAGTTTTAGACGCCAATATTGTTCTTTCTCTCCATTATTCAGTTGATAGTCAGATTATTAGCTAATGTAAAATATGAATTAGTCATTCAAATTAAAGGTAAAAAATAAAATTAGCTCAATCTTTTACCAGCTGCAATGAACTCATTAACGCATCAATAATTATAATAAGAAATGCACTAAATTGGGATGACCCATTGTGCTTGAAGTTCTTTTACTTTTGGTTCTTAAAGTCTATTTTGATGCCAATATTTTGTAGCTTTACTTAAGTAAGATTTTAAAAGCAAGAATTTTACTTGTAACAGGTTATTTTTGCATTTTAATAGTGCTACGTTTACTAATAAAAATCTGATTACTTCTTCTGCCTCTGTAAATAAATGGTTGGATATATAGAACTGCATGGGGTAAGAGATAATGAAGTAGTGTAGATAATACATTAGAAATATGCTATATACACTATACATCAGATGTATGGATATGATTTATTATCTCAATTGGTTTTCTTGCAGCGTTTCCCCTGGGGAGATGGCTCCAAATCCCTTTTCCACAATCGGGAGTTGAACGCCCTTCCTGGCGGCTATGAGGGCGACGAATAGTAAACCCTCCTCCAGACCTCCTGACTCTCTGGGGACCAGACCTCCCTCAGCGTTACTGGACCACACTTCCACTCTCAGTTTACTCTTCTTCTTCTGTTGTGTTTACCGCTGTGCTCTCAACATGGGGCACCTGAACCAACATTTAATTTTACTCTGGACCATTAAGCAAAATGTCAGCCTGATACTGAATGAACATTATTAAAGTAACTATTACCTCAATTCCTGTCTTATGTCTTGTTTTTGTTGATGTTGTGTTAAGGGCTGCAACTAACGATTATTTTGTACATTGTAGATTCATGTTTTGGTCTATATAGTGTCAGAACATACTGAATAATGTCCATCCCAGTTTCTCAAAGACCAAGATGGTACATTTCTTGTTTCTTCAGCACAACAAACTAATAAATCTACTTTAACATGATAGAAATGCGCATCAGTAAATCTCTATATTTGAGAGGCTAATGCTGCATCTTTTGATGAGAAATTCCCCATATTGATTATTCAGCTATCAAAATAGCTGAATACTTTTCTGTCCCATCAATTAATTAACTAATTGCTCTTTTTTTTTTAAAAAACACATTATTTTTCTACAGTAATAATTTAAAAGGTATAAATAATGTGTGGAATCTGGTCAGCTACTTCAGTTTTAATGAAGCCATTGTTTTTTTATCGTATCACTTTCCCCTTTCCAAACACCTTTTTTATTTATGTACTGTTTAATGACCCTTCAGATCCTAGGTCGATCCAAACCTGATTTCAGGTCGTTATTCAAAAGTAAATGCAGTACAGTGATGTGCCATAATCCTCACCCTTTTAGATTTGTTTTAATTACTTTACATTACACAATGAATCGTATATCAGCTTTTGTACAAATGTGCAATTTAGGTAACCCAAAAGCAGTTGAATAACATTTGTGGATTGTGCCACTCAGGGCATTATTTATAATTATTTCACTTATACATAAACTACGTTGTACATAAAGTACTACATCATAAAGGAAAACCAATACATTTAAACCATATATTATTTTCACAACCGACAATTTAATGACCTTAGGCCTATATTTTTATTGAACAAGGACCATGCATATACATATATTAATCTCATAAAGAGAAGGGATGCTATATGCCAGATTATAGCTAAACGCTACTTTCCATCTGCAATCCTTGAATTCCCCTTGTGTTTTTTTAATGTAATACATTTATTGCATTTAAACGAAATGTCCCTGTTTCACCTTACTGGATCTTTCTTACAGACTCCACCTCTTTCACGTGAACGCGCGTTAAGCCGAATTAGAAAATCCTGGGTTAACAAAGCTCGCAGATATCCAGCTTCATAACTCGGGTAATGTTTCTCCATTTCCTTCGCTTAGACACTTATTTAATAATGTGAAGAGTCCCGTGACGAACCGTCATCTCTAATAACATCGGATTTGTTGCTTTTAATCACCGTAGGGTTAGACACGGTTACGTTTTGATTACTAAATCTAGCATTGAAACATCTCGGATAACTGCGCGTAACCGCTCAGCCTCATAGGGGAGAGCAATCGAAAACCGAATCAAGACCCATGAATACAGAAAGAGGTGAGGATCATCTCATAGCATCACAAACTATATATAAATAATACTCTTTTTATTCTCATAAATGCATCTTCACACTTCCTTTGTGTATATGTTTTTATTTTCAGATTTACAGATGAGAAGAAACGAGAGGGCACATTTCTTCAGCTCCAAAGAGCAGGAACTAATATTGAAGTTGTATGAAGAAGAGAGAGAAATATTGACAGCCAAATCTAACACCACCACCGCCTCCAAACAGAGAGAGGAATCCTGGCAGAGAATAGCTGATCAAATAAACACGTAAGACATAATTATCTAAATGGGTTAATAATTAAATGTAGAATGTCGTTTTTAAATTTAATGATTGATACACTCTATATATTTTCATTCTCTTCTCTTTTTTTGTAATTTTAGCCTACTTAACATGAGTTAAAATCATTTGAAATTAATTGAATGAATTAGTTTAATTTGAAATATTACTCATACTTCACCTTTCCATTAATATATAATCTTATTATTATTTTTCATGACTTCTTAGGGTTTCGGACAGTGGCTTCAAAAGAACGTGGCAGCAAGTGAAAGTCAAACATAAGAATATCGTGCAAACAGGTAACTTTATTGCAAGTCTTCATTTACAATGGTTTGCCTTATGGAATATGATTTATTGCTGCTGCAGATTTAACTAACCAATAGTGTCTAAAGAAGTTCACATTTGCACACCCCTAAACATCTACAGTAAAATCCAACATACACATTAATGCAGCATTAATATAAGTGTGAATAACAATTAAAGAGAAACACATGATAATAAGAATAAATAAATACATGTATGCAACAGTATAAAAAATATATTTTTTTTATTTATATGCAATTGCAAGTCCAAGAAAGCTCAAATAACCCAGAAGTATCTTATATTATAGTAAAACACTCAGAGGAAAAATTGTACTAGTATTTTAAGGAAATTTTGCTGATAATATTGACATGAGTATGGCTTTAAATGTAGTATTTTTTACTTGTAGTAGGAATATCTACAGCGAGTAATTTATCGGAGGTAAAGGTCTTAGTGCTTCTTCCACCAACAGTTTTGCCTCTCAAAATGTTCTTGTGAAGCAAAAAGAAGACAGGTGGAGGTGCTGAGAAACCAGGGGGAACCAGGGACCCCGTCGCTGACCTCTGCAGAGGAGGACGTGCTGCAGCACAAAGACGGCCGGCTGAGAGTGGAGGTCCTTCCTGGGGGTGCCTTTATTGAGCCACTGACGGGGTCTGAAAGCTCTTTTATCAGTGGTAGGTGTATTTCATGTCTGATTAAAACTTGGTGAAGTATTTTCTATTATCTAACTCGATATTGTGCCCCACCCCTGTAGTCTCAGGCCATCCCGTCCTCCTCCTGCCGATAACTAAGACAGAACCAGAGAGTGTGAGCAGTGACGAGACCGACGTCAGTGACTCTCAGTTTGAAGGGGTAAGTACTTCTAAACATGTTGACATCACATTAGTGAAAGAACTGTTCAGATACCAACTTTGAGTAAAACCACTTATACCACAAGTTAAAGATCTACACACTGAAGATGTTACTGAAGATAAAGCTTGTAAGTAAAACCAATTTAATGTGCTTAAAGAAAATCAAAGCATAAAAAACTGTCTTCTTAAGATTATCATTACTTATACCTTAGTATAAAAGCAGGATTTTACTGTTTGTTGAGGTGAAGCATGTTAACCATGTTTTACAGAACTGTTAATAAGGATTAATATTACTATGGATAACTTCCCACAGCCCACATTTGAGATCTTGCAACCATGAAATGTTTTTGTGCAACAATGTGCTTTCTTTAACATACTCTTCAATTGCAAATATCTTAATTTGTTAAGGCTTTCAGACAAAGGCAGTGGAGCAAAAAGTACAAAATGTAGCTACCTCTTAAATATAGCGGAGGAAAAGAAGAAGGTGGCACGACAAGATTAGGCTCAAGTTTAGTACAACTACAGGACTTGAGTAATTGATTTAATGTTTTTCTTATAGGTTTTGCATAATAGCAGCTTCCAGGAGAAGGCTAATTCAGCATGTGCTACAACCGGTGGCAGAAGAGAAGCGGTGAGTTAAGTGTCAATACTGGGCTTTGGTACGATAACAGTTAGAGAAAACCAAAACCAATATGAGCTCATGTGTTGTTTCCTTTTGCTTTCAGAGGCATACAGAAGACATACGGGCGCTTTACTGCAACTACCTAAAGAAGGAGATGGATAACCGGGACCATCAGATGGCATACAGAGCACTGAAGATGAGGAAAATAGAGAAAGAAATGTTATTACTTGATAAGCAGCTTATGTGACCATGGTCTTTTTTTTCTTCTTACTATTATTATATGTAAAAACAATATTTCAGGTCGGAGAAAGTAATAAATTGCCTTTGTCTGAATGCACTGTTACTGAACACTGCCAATTGTATTATTTGATGTTTGCTATATGATTTATTGTCTAATCAAGTCTTCTGACATTTTTTTTCAACTTCATTTGCAACATCAACAGAAAAATATTGGGGACAATAAACAAGGGAACACACATTTAACATAACAACACATTACATTAACTCAAGACAAAATGTTCATTACCTTTCATACACATTTCCTGTGGGATTTAATGATGTATTTGACTGGTCAACATTAGAGAGCTTCAGTGGAACCTCATTAAATCGTGGGACTCTAATCTATAAGTAACAATTTATTTTCGCTATCCAGGAAATGGTTAGGGAGACAATGTTGAATGTTGGGCAGCCTTGCACTTATTAATGTTATTTTGGTCGGATAAGTCTGTTGCTTGTCTTTAATGTTACATAGTTAAGTTAACTTTTTTTGCAGTTTTGTTATAAGTCTGTAGTTAAAGAGTGGGCCCAGCTACAAAAACAAGAGGCTGAAAGGCTGCCCGGTCGCACTGTTTTATTTTACTTCCTCTTGAAATCCTGTGCACGTTCTCTCCGAGACTTCACGGATGTTAGCGCAATTTTCAAGATGGCGGAGTGCTTAGCGACACTTTAAGAACACCATTTACCCTGCAACAATTTAAAAGTCGATTTAGGGTACGAATCTGACCCGACTTAGTTGCTGCATATCTGCAGATTCCTCTCGAGAGCAGCTCACTCAACTTTGACTTAAATGCAGTAATTGTCTGACTGAGCTGCGCGTGCACGCTCAACATCTGAAGACATCCTCTATCGAGCTCTGAAAACAGGATTCATATTTCTAGAGCTCGGCCCATGGTAAAGATCAATGTATTCTACTGACCATGTGAAGCAGGATTACTGGTTCATGTGTATTTAAAATATGCAGGTCGCATTACATGGTTGTTCAGAGCAATTACACATACCGTTTATCCCATTTTAAGTTATTTGTTTTCTTATTATTCTTTGAAAAAACCTTAATCTTACTGTGAATAAAAGTGTCATTGTTCTGACAAAGCCCCCTGTAGTTTATAAAATCATTTCCAGTTTCCTTTAAATATGTGTTCAAGGTCCAACTGAAAAAGTAAATACAAACTTCAACTTGAGCACATGCTGTAGGATGGAAAATAGAGCTTACAAATAGTTCATTTTTGTTATGGTTGGTGTCATAATGAAGACATTGCATTTAATATGATATACCATACATAAATGCAATAAAATGGGCCACATTTTACACTCGCTCAAGGCAAAGCCCCTTTTATGAGACTCGAATTGTAAGCATATTTAAGAAAAGTTCAAACATTTTATGAATACAATTGCATATACCTACTTCAGTTAGCCTACATTTGACTGAAAAATATTGTTTGTTAATGAGGGCCAAGGATCGCCTGGCTACAAGATTTGACATAGAAAGCATAATCTCATCATAAAAAGGGCTAATACACGTTTTACAATTAATATGCCTAAAAGTAAATACACATTAGCTACGAGTAGACATAATGTAATTCATAAATAATGATATATACTTTAAATAACAAATATTTTAACTTGTGTAAATGCTGCCGATACAGAATATTAAAATCAAGTTAAAAAGTAAGTTGTATTTCTTGTACCACAATGTACGGCTCGTTGAATGTTCTGTCGATTCTAAATGGCGCACTTGTTTGTCCCTTGAAGCTCGCCATACTTTCACATGACTTCCACTACGTGACTGACCCGCATTCCTCAATTGGCAGCACTATTCTGTCAAAGTGGCTAATTTTCGTGGCGAATACAACATAAACAGTGGAAGAAAAAATATTTATCCACCATCCCATTGTGTACATTTTCCTCCGGCGCCTGTACGACTTGTAACAGATGTTTTTAGTAACTTTGGAGGATTAGTAAACATCTCTCTCGGACTCGCAGCTGAAGTATTCACTTATTTTTTCCGTTTTCATCTCCAGGCTGTCGGGTTGGAAATACATGGATACAAGATGACTGAAGACTAAGGAATATTTATCTTTCTCTGGGCTTCGTGTCGGTGATGGCTGAGCTCGTGCTGCCAGACTCAAGAAGGTAACTGTGCAATACGCAGTGGTGGAAAGTAACGAAGTACATTTACTCAAGTACTTTACCATTTTAAAGGACTTGTACTTTACTTGAGTATTTACTGTTGCTACTTTGTACTTATACCCCACTAGAATTCAGAGGTTATTCATGTAAATTTACTCCATAACATGTATTCTACTTTTCAGCTTTGGATTCTAGATGAGAAATGTAGGCCTAATCAACACTTAAATAAGACTTTAGTGGAGTATTTCAAGACCATAGTAATTCTACTTTTACCCAAGCAAAGGACCAGAGTAGTACTTTTTCCACCACTGTTAAAATCCTGTTTTTCATATTTGGTATTAAACAGTTTTACAGTGTTCACATTTTGCTTAACCTCTCCATGTTTATGTACAATATTTTTGTTTTATTTTATTCTAAATTGGAGACAATATTACAACATCAAATTACCCCATCTGGGGGATGAGAATAAATGTATTTATAACTTTGATTCTGATTTGACTTTTGATGCTCTATTGACCAAAATCTGCAGAATGGTCCAGTAACAGTCCCCTCTGTGTCTGTAGATAGTTACATCCAACCCATAGACTGATGTGTTAAATGCATTTGTGTTCAACTTAATGGTTTATTTGTTCAATTAAAAACAACAATTCCTCCCATTTATTTTTTTAATAGACAATCAGTTCTTGCACATTCTCCTTCTGCCATGCAACTCGCAATAAAAAAAACTGAGAAATAATAATATAAAAATCATTAGCCATAATATTTGAAGCATGAGCATCACTAAAGCTGCTTGTTAATAACCTTATCAATTAAAGGGATTTCATTCATTTATTCTCTAGTATAAAGTGTGTCCAGGGAAACCTTGGACACACGGTTTGCTCTCTAGTCATTCACTGAAGATCTCTTTTATTTCTGTATTTTTTCCGAAGGTGTAATTATTTCTTCCTCTATGATGGATCCAAAGTCAGAGGAGAGAGCGACCAAACAAGAGAGGGAATCTGCTACTTCTACCCTGAAGAGGTTTGTCCTCTTTTGATTTGTGGTTGTACTGTTGAGTATGATAATGTTTGTTTTTGAAGACCCTGTTTTGGGGGTTGATTCCTGTGTGTGTTTCTGTCAGACCCCTTTAGATCGGCAGGAGCTGCTCTGTGGTCAGCTGGCGGGCGCGGGTCGCTGTGTCTCTGAACTCTCGTCCTCTCCTGTGCGGATCCTGAACCTGCACCGCAACAGGTTTGCCATCCGCATGGAAGAGGATTTCTTTTGGGTGAGTGAGCACAATCCTGGACATTTTCAAGATGTTTCTCACTTTTGAGTCTTTGATTTTAATTTTAGGCACATTTTTTGTGTGTTTTGCAGGCTCTGGGTTGCTCAGTGGAAGTCCCCACCGCCAGTGTCTGTGAGCTCCTAGATCAGCTCATAAACCTTTTCTGTTTCTACAACGGCTCCGTCAGACACAGCTACCAGGTGCACTTTTCAGTTGTCTAGTAGTCTTATATTATAGAAGTCTTGTTTAGTTGTTTAGCCAGGTTTGTGGCACAGAGATGTTTTGTTTGTTTTTTAAAGAAAGACTTGCATCTAGTTGTAGACCAACACAAATAAGGATTTTATTCTAATATAAATACATTTGTGCTATATGCTTACAATAGATAAGAAATACAAGTGGAGATATTAGGTAAAATAATATAAAATATAAGAAGCTAAATATACATGCACGAAAAGACAGAATTCTTTGCACAATAGAGCATCTGTTAAAATTGTCGAAAAGTGACATAACTCAGGAAACAAGGTTATTATTCATTCTCAACTAGCAGGTACTTTTCATTTATTTATTTGCTTTTTCATTTTAGTTAGAATTATTTTTAAATGTGTGTATATTCAAAGATGCTTTTTGTAATTGAAACTCTGTTTTGCGCTGCAGCTGAACAGTCAGGAGACCCTGGCGTCTCGCTGGGCTCAGTATCTGTCCCACCTGCAGTCAGGATCCTCAGAGCTTCAGCACATCTTCAGCTGCTTGAAGACCATCGACTCAACTAATGTACGCACACCATTCTAAATGTAACCTGCAGTAGTGTATCACAAGCTCCTCCTGCATAAAGCTAACCTCAAACAGGATGTGAATGTCACAATGTCCTGTGGTCTCTTCAGTGTGTCTTAGCAATGTTTTTTTTTGCACATTCATTCACAAGCTAGAAACCAAATGCCAGTAAATCCGGGATATTCTGAGCCCTATGCGAAATTGAAAGGTTGAAACAATGTAAACATTTGCTCATTTTGTAAGTAACACATTCACTAAGTGTTAAAGTTATTATCTTATAAACAATATATTTGTCACCTTTCAGTTTTTGTGCTTTTACAAGACATGCATGCTTACATTTTTCATTCTTATCCCCAGGTTGACCCCCTTCTGCTGCTCAAAGCTGCCCTCATTCTTCAGGCCTGTCAGCGCTGCCCTCTGGTGTTAGCAGGCTGTATTCTTTTCAGAGGAAGGTGAGCTGACACTTCCACTGTTGCCAGCTGTCAGTCGAATTGTTTATATGTAATTTTTTGTTCCTGAAATCTGACTTTTCTCCACAGAGTTGTAAGCACGCAGATGTCTCCCCAACTCACAATGAAGGTGATGGTTCATGAGAGTGGGACATACACAAAGGTAGGACAGTCTTAAGCTTTTCTCATCAAGGCTTTAAAACACTTGAAATAGAAAAATAATCCCCTAAGAAGTGGCCATTTATTTAAAAATATATATATTATGTTTTGATTTGGTTTCAGTCTCAGAGACCCAATGGACAGAGCAGCTCATTTGGCAGCGCTGTCAGCTCCACCACTGTGTTCCTGACCCCGTCTGAACTTCAGTACCTGCAGTCCACCCCCGTCGACAAAGATTTCAGGTAGTGTCTGCTCTGAGATTCAGTTTGAATAACATAAAGTATGTGTCCTAATTTAAACATTAAATCCTCTTTTAATCGAACTCTGGGCTGTCTGGGATCTCTGTGAATTTGGACACTTGCACCCAAATTAGTTTTCCAACACTTAACATCTGACCGATGATAAAGGCTTCTGTGTGTTGCTTTTTGTCTCTGTTCCTTTGTACGTGTGTAATTCTGTCTACTTTAATGTGTTACCCACACAAAGACAAACCAAAATCTACTCATTTGGACTATCCAAATGTACTGTGAAAACACCCTTACACCAGCTCTCTAAAATGTGTTATATTTCCAGCAAATTCTGAGTGTCTCAAACTGTTTTCTACCCACCAGTTCCCACTCTACTCCACACAAAAACACCCCCCTAAAGAAGACCCGCCTGTCAAGAACGTTATCCGACACTCCCTCCTCCACAGAGTCAGAGCCGTCTGATCCAGGATCCTCCCAGTCTCCCCAGAAGCTCCTCAGCCCTCACCTGTCAGCAAGCTCTGTGTTTAGCTCAGATCCATCACAAAGCACCCCCGATCCTCCCCCTCCGCAGCCTCTCGAGCCTCCTTTCTCAAACGGGAAACACTCCCCTGTGGAGGAGTCGCTGGAAGAGTCGTACTATCACAGCTTTCACAGCAACGGAGAGGGAGGCAGTCAGATAGATAACGGTGGAGACAGCTCAGCGTTTGGAGAAAACTCCCATCTAAATGGAGGTGGAGTCGATGGAGCTTGTGGGGAAGAGTTTAACTTCAGAGTAGCTGAGGAGTCACATGACAACAAGGTTTCTGAAGAGGTCAGCGGACGTGGCTGTGGGAGAGTTCAGGGCCACGAGGTAGAGAGGCCAGATCCTCCTCGCTCCGATGCTTTCGAGCACCCAGGGGAGAGTCCACTGATCCCCATGACGCTGTACCTGCACAGGGTCAAAGGGCTGGTGCTGGCTCTGTTGGTGGAGCCGCACTTCTTAAGCGACAAAGCTTCTATGGAGGAAGTGGTAAGAAATGAAAAAAAAGCAACTCTCATATTAATTACTTTAAAGCTCCCCTATTATATCAATATATTATAGTTCTCAGATATATACAAAACATGTCTCTGAAGTGTTTGGCTCCAAATACCAAACAGATCACCCATTGTAGAATCCCATAAACCCCTCTGTTTCAGCCCTGTTTTAAAAGTGTCTGTTACTTTAGATGAAAATAAGGTCCCCTCCCCACGCCCCTCTGCGAGATATTTGGTTAGAAAAAGCATAATGGTGCTCTAGGAGGTGATTCAGGTGATAAGGTGGGGAAGGGGTTACCTTGGTTGGTTATTGGCTAATGGTTACACAACCCAAAAAAACATTTTGACATCTCAAAGTGGCCAAAGTCTGATCAATTAATTTTCAGACAGGTTTTTATATAAATGGATCAGGACAAAAATAGAGGGGTTCTTTGTTCCTGAAACGTTCAGAGTCTCTTTACACAGAGGGGACACATGTGTATGTATAAAAGTCATGAAAAAGAGGATTTTGCATAATAGGTGAGCTTTCAGTTTGTGAGCTTAGTGATGCTAACAACCGACTCCTCCTTTCTGGCTTGTATCCAGTATCATAGCAGCCTGGCGTCACTCAATGGACTGGAGGCTCATTTGAGGAGTGTCTCCCCTGGGGTCCCGGGCGCTCCAGGACCCTACATCTTTGCCCATTTTGACTGCATTCAGAGCACACTGACATGTAAGGCTCTTATAATACTTTGACCTATTTCCTCTCTTTACTCTTCTTTGTATAGTTTTGTATTCACTCTGCTATTATTTGCAATCAGAGTATGTTGTCTTTTCTTCTACAGTAAGTAGTAAGTATCTTCTGCCCCATCTCTACCTGGGGACTAAAGGGGGGTTTGGTAGTTTATATTTGTCTTTGCATGATCTAACGGCTGATTAGTCAGACTGCGATTCCTTTGTGCAGCCTGTCCAGGTTAATGTGGTACTGAGTGTGTTGTTGTGTGTGTGTCTGCAGCCAACCTGTCTGGTCGACCGGGGGGAGCCCCGGAGCGGCCCTTTGTGAGGGCCACATCACTCCTTCACTCGCATTTCTGTAACACTGAAACTCTGCAGGAGGCTATTATCAGGTCAGTACGGCACTGATGTGATGGTGGTGGTTTGGTGGGGGGTGGGGGGGTTCTTGTACTTTTCATGAGACCTCAAGTAGAAGTCGGGGGTGGGGGGTTGGATCTGTCAGTTCATCTTGTCTTTCATCACATTACAACAATCCCTACATGATCTTCCACTAGGTCAGTTTATCTCAAAGCAATTATGTTGTATCTTTAAAATAAGTCTACAGATATGCAAAACAAATAGAGTGTCCGTTACTACTAATCATGTTTGGGCCAATAGAAACTGCAATATGATTCTGATACATATATATTTGATGAATCAGACACTTAATATTTTTGCTGTCAAATCAAGTCCAAATTACAGCTCCCGATTATTCTCTAATTTAATGGATGAGTCTATAAAAGAACACAAAAATATGGAAAGATATCCATTCCATCTTTTCAAATTATATATAACAGAGAAAAGTAGAACATCTCCATATTTGAGGGGCTTAAAACAATATTTCTGCAATTTTTGGATCATCATCATTGCAGCTCTAGTTCAAATACAATTTAAATATTTTAAAGTACATTAACACGATCCAAATTGAAATGTGTTTCTGTTTGAGTACGAAACAGAACGGAACAAATGGTAGATAGGGTACTCAGCAGTGTTACAATGATGAATGAGAAGTTTTCCCCTGTAAAAGTATTTTACATCACACTCCAAAAGTTCTTTGTTTAAGGTCTTTATTATGTCGCTTTGCTCTTTGTGTTGCATGTCCTCATCCTACATGCTTGAAATGTAAATGTGACATTCTCACCGCAGGAGTGCAGGAGCTGCTGTGTATGGGACCCGCAGCGTGGCTCAGGAAACTTACTTCCAGCAGCACGGGGGATCGCTGAGGAACTCCGGCATCCCTAACCACCAGGACAGTGCTTTCTCTCTGCCCGGCAAGGCCCGCCACAGACTGCTGAAACACGGGGTTAACCTGCTCTGAGGAGCTGTGGTCTGTCAACATGTGGAGAGCTGCCCTGTGAGTAACCTGAAGAAGCAGGGAGAATATTTCAGTTAAAGTTTACTCTGCTTCCTTGCTGCTGTGGTTCAATTGTTCCCACAGAAGATTGTATAATGATAGATGTATGAAACTTTTACATTCATAGCAGAACTTTTTTATTTGTGTAGCTATTAATCACAGAGAGGATGTTTGGTAGAGGTAATGTAGAGAAATATGTGTTTACAATGAGGTTTTATTCATAGTTTCAGTTGTTTCTGTGTTTCTTTGCCAAATATTATTTCTGTATGTCTTAAATGTTACCTTTCTAGAAGTGCACAATTGCTTTATTAATAAGCACCTGTTTACACTTTGCACACATTATTATGCAGCGTTTTTACTCTACAAATAGTTTCCGTTCAGTCAAATCATCAATAAAGTAAGTAATAGTTTCTCTAAACTTTATTTATTTAATCAGTATGCAATTTAGACATCTTAATTCAATTTAATCATGCATCATTCCTTGCTGCACACACTGCAAAACTGTGTTGTTTTAGTGCACAATTTATTAAATGATCTAAAAAAAGTTTGTATAAAATATCTATTTATTTCAAAACCAAATCTTGGTACCATTAAAAACGTGTTATTTAACTATTGAGCTATTATATTTACTGTGTCTGTACAGATATGTCTGTTTTCTTAAGTTTGCCCAGAAGACTTACCCTGTGATATACTGTAGTGCATTATTAGTGGAAATTAAATGAATACATGATCCTCTCAGTGTTGAGTCTTGTGAGCTACTTTTGTAAATGCTTGTTTGAAACCACAGGGGCTACACGGTGCGATTAGGGCCATCAGCGGCCTGCATGTGAACCTTCAGTCCGACCCCCATTGTTTCCCACTTCAGGCTTAATGCCTTTTTTTCAAAATGGTAACAACTCGCCCGCAGAAGGACGTGCGCACGGCTATTTAAAAAAGCCAAACACATGCTCATAAAATGTTATTATTCACGGTTTTACCAAATCATTCTGCGCTGTATGTGTTATAAATAAGATCGTTGTTGATGTTCCAGATATGGAGTCATTAGAGTAATTAGCTAAGTAGCTGAATTTGAATGGTTGGGGTCGGTGCTCTCAGGGGCGCCTCATTATGCAGGCGCATTGAAAGAAAGCAGTGGGGGGCAAATGGGTGGTTAAGGGCTCGAACAAAAAGAGGGGCAGGGTCTATGAGGTGGGCAAGGATTCAAATTCTAAGTGGAAAGATGTCCCCATTGTCAGTGGGGTATATAGCAAGCAGAGAGAGGGAGAGTTGGCACAACAGAAAAGCTGCCTGCTATCCATCAGTGAAGATCCAAAGGGCCGGATTTAGAAATCGCCATGGCCTCCTCGCGATGCATTTGGATTTCTCTATTTCTTCTATCGGGGGTGATACGTTTCTTTGGAGTATTTAGCCGCCCAGTAGACACGCTGGAATTTCATAAAACTGCAGATGAATCCGGAACAACTTTACGCGCAGAAGTGTTGAGGCGGTGGAGGCGCGGGGTGGCGGAGACGTACCGGGAGCGGTGCGCGGAGCGGGCGGCCCCTTGGCTGGAAAACACACAGCCAGCTCCCGAGGATAATGCCACACTGTTGCAGCTCCGTGCTCTACCCTTAACCCCTGGAGCATCCCATGGCCTGGTTTTCCCAGGAAAATCCCTTTTCAGCTTTGTGCGTTCGGTTTATCACTGCTGTCAAGAAGGACGGGACTGCAGGAGCGTAAAAGGAATTCAAGGTCGCCTGAGAGGAGGTAAGACAAAGTAGATCCAGCTCAAACGCATGTCTTGTCAAAGCCTACTTTAGAACTGAAAGTGTTGGTCCTGCTTTGCTGCAGAGCTCGATAAGAAAAAGTAGAGATCAGGTTGGTTTTCATGTGTTTTACTTCCACAAATGGTTAGTCAATTAATTATTACAAATATGGTGGGAAATGGTGCATTCAGGATTAAACTATAGGCCCGTAGACACTCACCATCAAGAGGGCCATAAAGGCAACCAGTGGTGAAACGTTCTTCAACTGCAAAAACTTTACTTGTTGATTCTATTTGTTGAGTATTGTCGTATTGACACATGCTCATCAGATTTGGGCTGAAGATATTCTCAATATCTTTGCTCAATAAAAGTATTGACATTTGTCTTCAAATTCACTAAATTCTCTCTACACCTTGTGTTAACATGCAGCATTGAGAGGGTCAGCAGGGGACAAGTTGCAACATCAAACTGGCATATAATTCATATGTTGTGTTCAAAGAGTGACACTGTGGGAATGTCACCATTGCAGAAGTGAAAGCGGATGTGCTTGAAAAGCAGCTCGAAGGACATTAATGGCTCCATGAATGCATCTGTATAGAAGACGATGTTATCTACATTCAAATGAGTCTTAGCTGGCTTAATGTCCTCTCAGAGAGGTGTGGAGACATCCTGCTGACAGATTAACATGGTGTTAGGAGTGAAAACATCACCTCTGTGGTGTAAATCTCACTCTGATCCCTGGGATTTATTAAAATGGAGCCTGACATGAGTGTATGTGCTGCTCTGTGACATGAAATACTCTTAAACTTCTCTGTGACTGACTCCCTCTCCTGCTCCTCAGGCACAAATGTGGAGTTTTTCTTCACCAGGGAGATTTTATCGTTGTCGGTCATCAGAGCCGAGCTTCACCTCCAACTATCCAACCCACAACACCTGGACATCCATCCTGTGCTTCCATCATTGGCAAAGCGAGGCCTTAATACAAGGTAAACATGATCCAGAGGTCTAAGAAAATATAGAACTTGTGGAGTGATATTATGTTCTGTGATACTATGACGATTTCCAAACACTGCAGACTCAAAACAAACCAACATGCAAAGAAGAGTGGATCCTTTGTATGCCCTCTTAAGATATTCCTAAGAGGTTGGAGGATCTATAATTCATCTATGAAAATCCTAGACTTTTGATTGCATATAAATTAAACCTTACTGAGATTTACGCATAGTGGTCTGCTATTTATACTATGATAGTTTTCCTAAAATAATATACATGTTGAATGGAAACTTGATTGTACTGTATAGTCGTTTTTTTGTTCATACACAGCCCTCTTTCACCATCTCACCACGACCTTTAAAAGTCACACTGACTGTTTGTCTCTGGAAGTCAGGCCTGGTTGTAACTTTGTTGTCTCTCGCCTCCTTCAGGTACAGTTTGTGGTCTCGGGGCAACACGGTGGACCTGAGGGTGGATCTGCTCTTCCTCTTCCAGAGTCTTCAGGAGGCGGCAGGTGGTGCTGGAGGGGGTCCAAGCCTGGTGAACATGCGGCGGGTGGTGTTCTCTTCCAGGGGGTATGCACCAGGAGAAAAGCCCACTTCTGGTGCACAGCAGGACACGGCTGTTGATGTGTGGGGGGAGGGGGCCGGCAGCACACGGCCTGCCCTGGAGCGGAGCCTAATCCTGGGCTGCAGTCAGGCTGGGTCGGGGGTGTCCTGTAGGACGGGCGGTGTTCACCCCTCACACACACCTTTCATGGCTCTGTACTACAGATGAAGTCAAACTGAAGTTAAAAAAACTCTATTTTCGGACTAAGAGACATGCAGAGTCAAAGCTCACGAGGACATTATGCACTTCAATGTCAAATATGTTAATTTATTAATGTTATTTCTTGCTAAATATATATGTAAATAGTGGATATGATACACTGTAACTGAGTCATACTTTGGTTATTAAAGCTCAATCTAACAATGGCTTGTTGTTACAAAAGTGTCTGTTTGTGGGCATGAAACAGTCTACTTTGTTCAGCTGTGTTCCCCTTGTGGATATTCTGGTCCCAACACATGTTAGATATGAAGGTTTATTTCAAGAGGTTTTCACAGGTGGTGGAAAAACAACACCTGGACAAACAGAGGGCCTGTGCATGTGCTGTGACCACTACATGTGTCAGGAAATATTGTTACTTTTAGATCTAAGCTCCAAAAGTTTGTTAAATACCCAAAGTAAGGTAAGTTGAGTGGAAAAACAGCAGCACCACGTTCTGATAAAATAGCACATTTATTAAAAAGAGACAGCATTTCCCATTTTGCAGATATATGCCACATCAGAGTAAGATCAGGGGTCTCGGATACATTTCTCAGTCCACCTGCTGCTGCTGCCTACAGCCCCCCCAGAGGGGCGTTTATTCGTCCAGCACATGTATATATCTATACAGTAGAACTCATTGTTAAGCGCACACTCACTGTCTCACACACTCACACTGTGTGAACCTGGCTGTCAGACCTCATTGTGTGTGTGGTCTGCTGCCTGGACGATGGACACGTTGGCAGATGTTTCGCTGTTCAAATTTGTCTCAGTTTAAAATCATTTCACATGTTCAGTTGCTTTTTAAAATGAGGAAGAAAAAAAAAGGAGAAATAGCAACAGGCTTGATATGTTCATTTCAAACAAATTAACATTAATTACACTTTTTTTTTTTTTTTAAAGGAACATTTCAAGGAGTTGGGAATCATGGCCAGGGACTGCTTTACCAATGAGAGAGAAACAATAGGTTGAATGGAAATGAAGAACCTTTAGCGTCAGATAAGGACACAGAGAGCTTTGATGTAATGGCGGCTATTCTTTGGTTCTCATGTGAATAAAACAGAGCAGATCTTCATTCCACTCTAGTTCATTCAATACGGAGGTGTTTTAACAACAGGTTCGAAAATGGTTGACGAGGAACTAAAAAGAATGTGTTGGAGATACTTTTCAGTTTTAACTAAAAACTTTTTTTCTGCCTGGCTTTGCTACTATAAAAGTTAACTAGTTATAATTATTATTCTGAGACTTCTGTCGTTTGTGTGGAATAAAAATCTAGCCCAGTAAAGTGTGTTTTTAACAGAAGAGGGAAACAAAAGGAGGCTAACTTGATGCAAGCCAACAAAAGAGCAACCGCAAGGCAAATGATGGTAAAGCACAATGTATTCAATAATTCAAGGCAACAAAGACATACACACACAAAAATGACATGATTTTAAAATACATGAGGCAGTGCAAAATGTCACACCAATAAAATATCAAGTTTTAAAAACTCAAAACAAAACAGATCCTGAGGAAAAAATTCAAACATACAGATCCAAGCGTATTGTAAAATATCTCCAGATCAGCCCTACTCTGATTTAAATTATATATAATAGAATGGAAGATCCCATATTTTCAGACACAATCTCATTTATTTGACTGACAGTCAGTTCATCCGGCTGCCCGTTAAATCTTCTTTAAACTGTACCAACAACCGTTCTCCCCAGAAGAAAGGCCACAAAGTCTTCCTAGAAAAAAAAAAAAAACCTAACACCTCAGCAACAACACAAAAGTGATGAGAACAAAATGGTTGTCACACGATCAAATGTGTGATTTTTGTACTTTATATACACACGCAACTGTGTAGACTTGTAGAGGAACAGAACACGGTGACTTTGGTGCTGAACTAAATGAAATGTTTGCATCTTTCAGTAGAAAAATGAAGTGAAATATGGTGAAATATGAGTTAAGTTTACAACTTCAAAAAGGAAAGAAAAACAACAAAAATCCCAAATTGCCAACAGCTGACCAACAATGTTCTGACGCCAACTTCTGGCTCACCATCAATCAAAATGAGAAGGAGAATCGAGGAGTGAGGAGGGATCCACAACACCTGAATTATTAAACGTTTTCAAGTACTGCATATGGCAACAGCAATACTAGCAAGGGGGTGTCGGGGGACATTTAAGACGCATTAGTGAAACAGGTAAAGTTACAAAATTGTCCTTGAAGTAGAGCTAAGCACTTAAGGGAGGTAACTAGATACATAAATAGGAGGGTTCACAACACTACTCCACTAAAAATGGAGAACAAAGCTGCTTTTCAGCCTGCATGGAAAGCAAAACAAGGATATCATTTTTCAAAAGCTGAGAAAACACAGACGAAGTGGACTGATAATGTGGCCATTTAAAAAAGGAAAAAGGGTTGAAGATAAAGATTTGTCCCCAGTTCAAATCAATTAAAAAGGACCAGAAGCTCAATTGCACTCAAAAGTTGACACTGAATTAACAAAATGGTAAGAATTTTGGATACACTTTAAACGAGAAATAAAAAAATGTGTTTGACTTTTCACTGACTGCAGGTGGATGGACTGGTGGCTATATGAAATAAGTGCATTGACTAGCACAGAGTTTATTATATTAACATGGAGCTGCCTGTTCTCTACGTTTAAAAAAAACTCGGAGGACTGAAGAAGTCCATGGCCAAAGTCAACACAGCATTCGGTTTGAAATCAAAAACCCAAATGTATGACAAAGAGAGATTACAACCAGCCCTCCAGTTAGCCACTGATGTAAAATGTGGCAAAACACAATTTCTCCAAATCAGTTCAATGTTGTTATTAAGGGGTCATGTTTGTCCTTATATACCGTTTAACTAATTTACCAAAGAGGCTTCACAAAATGGTATTATGAAAGCTATTTAACAAATTAAAAAACAGGCCACAGTTTTTGTTTTTTCTGAGAAAATAAAAAATACATTCTTTGGTGAAACAAAAAAAGGCAGGCATGCAAAAATAAATGACTTCAGAGAAAAGGCGAAGCTCACAGTAAATGCAAAGATCTGAAGACCCCCACTCACTTGAGCTACAGCGTTTTACAGCATAAACTTTGACTCTGGTGTCTCTTACTGACATTTTTTTATTCCACGTCTGGACTTTCTAATGTTTTAACGTTAAAAATGAATTCTTGCCAGAAAACAGGACTTAATTATGATAACTTTTGAGAACACCTTTAATGGCTCTAAATATGTATTTGGTGGAACGATGCAAAGTAAGTTATGCTTCACCACACGTCACCAACAGATTTGTGTAACCCAACCTAAATGTATGCAAAAAGGCAGGCTGATTTAGACAGCAAATAATTCCACCCACTGCAGAGCTGGCTCAACGCCTAATTCTTACTCAAACAACTTATGGCAAGTAGATGATGGCACGTCAACAAAGGACCAACTAGATCTGAGTGGAAAGACGTAAACATTTTGAGAAAAATGGGAGCCTCTCAAATGCCAACTGTGTTACCTCTTACCTATTCTATTTAACCAATTTCTAAGCAGCACCATTTCCAATTTGATGTGTGACCAGATGCGTGTTAAACAGAGTGTGCTTCCTTGCTACACCCAGTACAAAAACGATGCTTTTTAGCTTATAAAACGGGCCCAGACAAATCCCTCCTGAGCATCTCTTAGCTGCTGAAATGTGGTTTCAAACCGTGTAGACTGGCATCTGTAAATCCTGCACGATCTCTGAGTGGAAATGATTAACATTGTTCAAAAGTGTCAGCAGAAGTGGATGCGAAACACATTCACGAAGAAGCGCACAGCACACACTTCCAACATTTCCTTTTCTTCCGGTAGAATTGGACAGCAGCCATTGCTCCACGGCGAAGTGGCGTCCCGAAAAGTTATTGTCTCTTATTGTCCTACGTCGTCCAGATTTTCTCCAAGCTCTCTCCCTGTGTGTATGCCTTTACCTGTTCTGCCAGATGACTCCCAACCCCCACCCTCCTTCTCCCCCTCCATAGTCTCTTGCCGTCTTGTCTGTTTGACGCCCCCTCCACCGATAGTTGTAGCTCACAGCCGACAGAGGCAGAACAGTGTGGGGATGAAGACCCCGAACGCCACCAGGATGGGGAACATGAGGCTGCTGTTGTCTGCGGCGTATGGGTTTGGTGTTCGGGGGCCGGACTGGACCCTGGGCTTGGAACCTCCAGGAATCTTTTTCTTCCCACCTTCCTCGCCTGGCTCACTTTCCTCCTCTTCTTCTTCCTCCTCCTCAGGCTTCTCCAAGCCAGGGTGCGGCTGAAGTTTGGGCACATCTGTCCAGAAAATAAAAAGGGTGAGGGGAAGTCCAAAATAACAGATATTTTTCCACGCCACTTTTGGTATCAGGTCCATTTCTCTTTTGTCTTACACTGCAGAGAGGACATCCTTAGTGTTGGCATTAACTGACATCATTTTCTATGCAAAACTTTCTGGATTATTTTATTGGCAACCAAACAGATGGACAGAAGCGCTTGTCAATTGTACATTGTTTTGCGAGATGAATTTGCGATGGGTTAAATATGGGGACTGAGGCCATTTTAGAATAGTGGGAAATGTGTAGGATATCCCGAACTGGTAGTAATTCTCTCTGACCAATCAGTGGTCTGCAGTGTTTTAACTCATCCTCAGCTTGCTTTTAACCTTCATCAAACAGTACCAAAAAAGTACCAGTCTGATCCACATCTCTTGCTAATGGACAACCTATGAGTAGAGCTGCTTCTTACCAAGCAGTGGAAATGCAGCATTAAGTCCTCAACGTCTGTACTAAAATGAACACATCTGGTTGGACAAGACAATGTAATGTACTTAAATGCAAATGTTTGAAGAATATGTTTGTCTCATTACTCACCGTCTGATGTCCCCTTCATTACATAGAGAGCGCAGACCTTGGGGTTGTCATAATAACCCTGAAACACAGAATAACAGATGTAAGAAAATGAAAAGTAATTGAATACCACACAGCTTGTTTCTAACAATGATCCATAAGGTTTTTCGCTTTCAAGAAACAACAAAGTAAAGGCCTGAGCACCCTTATCTAAGTAATGTGTTCACTTTGACACAATCTATAGAAAGGCTTCCTCTCTGGCCTTTCCTTCTGAATTTATCTCACACTGTGAAATAAGAATCAACATTTGGTGAAGACAATGCAGTGAACAATGCAAAACAAAAACGCCTGTGCTTGAGCGATGCTGTCTATTTATTGTTGGAATAATGTCCTTTTGCAGGAAGAGCGGACAGCGTGTCCTGGACAAAATGCACAGAGAGCAATGGCACAAAATAAAATAGGGAAAATTAGGTCACTGCAGAAAAAGCATTTTTTGAAGTATGCCACCCTGCACATTTAGATGTTCTACTAACCCAGAGACAGAAACTTTCATTTGCAGAACCCAAAGCTTGAAGGGAAATCTAATAATATATGCATTTCTGCGGCCTGCAGCAGGTTGCCAAGAAACAGAATAAAAAAAAGAAAAGAACAAAGGTAATGTACTCCTATATTCGAATTACAGGTGCAACTATGTGTCAAATAAAGGCTGGCAAGATCTTTCCAAATGAAAGTCTTTCTGTGGCAATAAATATATATAATGTGTTTTTTTCTGTGGGCAATTGATAAAGTATATTGAATCTAATCTTGGGTGTTTTTGTCCATTTTTACAGCAGGACAAATCAAACTAAAGATCATCCACTCAAAAATACTTCCCTCCCCTTGACATAGATTTCCGGTCAATACAAAGTTATGTAAACAGCCCAGGCGTACAGTGTGACATGGAGATGAATTGATGGCTAGGAGGACAACAAGGGAAGCGTAATATGCATCACGAGATGGGAGGAACCAAATCATAAACTCAATCACTCTTGAAGTCCCAGGGCAGGAGCTGCTGTGCTGGATATATTACCACCGAGTAAAATGTGACAACATAACCACGAACCTCTTTACAAAGATAGCAATAGATAAGAGGGCATTTCACTTATTTATAGATAAGACCAAAATCCTCAATTCAGCTCTATCTGGATTTGTCAATAAAAACGAAATATACTTAAATGCTGCCATGAGGACTAGTTCCTCATTCATTTAATTGTTATCATTGGATAATTAAAGGTGGGGTAGGTAAGTTTGAGAAACCGGCTCGAGATACACCTTTTGTTATATTCCATGGAATGCTCTTAACATCCCGATAGCAATGAATATCTTAAGAAAACAAATCTGTGGAAGCCGTAGTACTGTAAAAAGCACGACCAATCATCTGAGCCGGCCCGGCTAAAATAACTGGATGGCCTACCTGCCTGTCAGCCTTCCATCTGTGCACAAGCTTATCTCGTGCCCTCATTGGTCATGTGCGCGTTAGTGTGTGTTGGAGGAGGGGCTCTGTAAGGAAGTGGCAGATTTGTTCCGGTTGTGTATTTTCAAATTCTCGCGCACTCGAGCTGGTTTCTCAAAAATTACCTGCCTCACCTTTAAGACTTATTTTTTATTTCTCAAAAATTGCACCACTTACCAACAGCTCATGCTTCTTAATATATATGTGTGCATATGTTTCTCTTCTGTTTTAACCTGCTTGAATATATGAAATGTATCTGACAACGTCAGGCGTTTAGCGCTCGATGTACTAAAGCCTTTCCTAAATCACAGTAAACGGCAATCTTGTCTATGAAGAATGGAAACAAAGGCAAGCAACCACTGGATGGGTAAATAGCTGAATAATGAAACTGGTATAAATAGTGGCACAAAGATTGATGAGTGCTAGAGAGAATAGTTATAGTTGCACTACCTGACAGGTTAACAGATAAAGGGCAGCCAGATGTGAGGCTGTTTTAAGTCATTTGCATGGCCCACACACACCACTCAGACCGGCTGTCAGCAGCCCTTTCAGACATGGAGCTCATTATGTAAATGTTCCGTTGATTTTACATGTCGGGCTGCAGTCCCTTAGCCATACAGGTTATGAGGATGGTTTTATCTAACACATCTGAAATGAATGCCATCACATTAAAAAAGAGCAGTTGGGGGAAATTCTCCAAATTGTAACTTATTAACTTCACTATCGCGTTTGTCCAACATACTGAAAAACGACAAGCTGTTGTTGCACACACGCTGGTTTTTATACAGATTAAACAAACAAGATACCATGTTTGTAATTTGTGTTTGAGAGTTTCTGGTAGCAGATATTGTTATCTATGGAAAGAGCTCAGTTAGCTGTTTACACTACCTATGTCACCATGAGCTAACCTGCTGCTGGAGGTAGCTTCATATTTAACAGACAGGAAAGATGTTTCAATCATGTCATCTATCTTTTAGAAATAATTGTATTCCCTAAATTGTCCAACTATTGCTTTAAATCTTGTCCCTAGATATGTTCTTATTATAACTGGAGTTCTTTTTATTACTAGATTGTCTTTGATTGATGTCATTTCAATATAAAAATCACATTATTTGTTCTTTCTGACCTTTCATCAAGCAAAGCTGCCGATCATGTTGAGAATATAAGTTAATAATTGAACAAATTGACCCCCACCCCCCTTTAAACATGTTGGCTGTTGGCTTGAATAAAGTCTTATTTATAATATTATATTCGTTATCAAAACTCTTGAGAACGCCATCTTTTTTTAAATATAATGTGACTTATATATTTAGTTCTGTTCATCAACTGAAAGAAATGGACTAGATGACATTATATTTATGCCACACCAAACGAGTGTCTTCATTTTGACTTGAAATACTGCATTTTAAATGACTATCTTACTTTGTGAAAGGCTGACAAAACCAGTAAATCAACCATTTAAGTTTGTTATAGATTAGTGGAAATGGAATACACTTCCAAATGACCCTGTTCAACCTGCCAGGCCTGTTTGAACTTGTAAAACGACTCACAACTGGGGTTATCATACACAAGAGTCATTGTAAAATAAACAAACTGACACTCCCTTGTGACTTTCACTGGAGTCAAGAAATGTCTCATCCAATCCAAATAAAAACAGCTCACCTTTACGAACTCTGCAGTGAGCTTGCCGTTGAAAGTGGAGACCTCTCCTTGTACGCTCAGTTTACCACGTCTAATAGAGAAGGGTACTATCTCATCGTGAGCCGTACTGTGGCCCACACGCTCGAAGATGTCCAGGTCCTTCACCACCACATGGCCGTTTAGACGGACGTCAAACACCTAGGAAAAACATTTTCCCAAGTCAGGAAGGAAACACCCAGCTTAATCATTTGGCCATCAATAGAGTAAAGTTAGTCAACTGAAACTGTAGCTCGACTAGTATTCAAGGTTTTTCACCTTCAAAGTAATGTTAAAACAAATAGGGCTTTATCTCGGCAAACATTTTGACAGGTGTGAATAATAAATAAATAACGGATTCATCTCATTCCGCTACTTCAGTTTCAGGGTCCTAGTATTGCATGCAGGCTCGCTGCCATGCCTTACAGAGACTACTAAACAATAGAGACATTATTAATGTGGATAGGAACACCTGCACTCTTCCTATCTCAAGTTTTATTGTCAATTCAATGGCCCCATTTGATCCGACCACCCATGTAATTTCACTTATGCCTAATGTGGCTTCTTTTCAATACATGATTGACACCTCCCTCACTCCTTTGAAGGTTGGACAAATTACACCTAATCCTTTGAGTACAGGGGTGTGACAAAACTCTCAGCCTTGAAATTCACCTGATATTTCACAATTGAGTCTTAAATGTTTATAAATACTTACATAAACTGCATTATTATCCATCTACAGAAAAAATACTTTAAGGACTAATTGATCATCTAAATCTTTGGCACTTGTTAATTTATCGTTGCATCTTATATTGAAATGTATAAAACTGAAAATAATAACAGGCCTTCAAAGGTTCAATGCATACCTTTTCCATTCAAACTGTGCAGATGAAAATGACAAATGTATTAAACACAAAACAAACTGATTCATTTATTCCCATACCTTTTGCTGTGACTGGGCAAAGTAAACTTCAGCATACTTCATTACTAGTATATAGTCTCCTTCGTCACGAATGGGGATCTCATATCCAAAAGTGTCCTCATTGTAGCGCTCTGTCTGATACAGAATCTGGTCCTCTGGACTGGAGCGCAGTATTGGCAGGCGCAACCCATAATCAGACGCTACAAAAAGAAGAATTGCATCAGTGTTATAGTGCACTTTGATCACGAAGTCACATTAATATCTGTATAACTGGAAAACGGATCATGTTTTAAGTCAAGCATAGCACCACATTGTGCAAGCCCTGACCTTTTCATGCACTCAATGAAACACAGTGCCCTTCTGTCTCAAATGGCAAGTTACCACACTGTGTTCCCTTAAACTTGCATTTATAGGATTTCAGCTTAATAACTGGAGCTAGGAATGACTCTCTGCAGTCAATATCATATCATCACCTGCTTCCTCTCCATGCTGAGAGGGGCGGAGCGTACTCCTTTATGCTGACTCCTCGTTAGTTTGTGGTTATTTGCGGAAGCCAGACCATGCAGAGGTTTCTATTAGACATTTATGTTTCGGAGGAACATATTTTACCTTCACAATGTCATTCTAAGCAACACCTTTACAGGTGAAGCACAGCAAGACAAGCATACCTATATTAGCAGTTAACACCAACTCACCTTTGCCAAGTTTCCCTTCCAATGGGTCCTTCTTGAAGTGAATACCGTGCACGTCTACATGCGATTCACCCCCGGAATTCACAGCCCAGATCACCCGGTCGGCCAGGCTGAGGCCCCCGCCGTCCGCCCCGCACGGCTCCGCCAGTAGCGACAGGACCGCTGCAACCAGCCCGGCGACGAGCTGCGCCGTGACCCGCTGCATTGCCCCTCACAGCCCGGTCCTGGACACGGAGAAAGACAGTGTCGGTATCCGCTTGCCTGCAGCATAGACTCATCAAGGAAATAATCCTTCCACATTTAACATTAACCACATAAGGTTAGCTAGCGTAAAGAGCTAGCAAGCTTGTCTTGATGACATGCAACATGATATCTGAGTTAGCCAGCATGCTAACGTTAACAGTACCAATACCGGCTGTAGCACACACACACAAAGAAACCTATAAAACAACGCTGAATATACAAACAAGTATCTGATCTTATTGTTAACAAAATCATGATTTACCAGCTCTGATTTTAATTGGATAAACTACAATAAAATTATTCATTCGCAGCGATAACCGTGAATCGGTTAGGCTAGCTAGCTACCCTACCTGTCTAACCAGAAATACTTATGGGAAACCCCAGCTCATCAAATATCTCTCACCTTCCCCTTCCACAAATGCCTTGATCCTCTCCTGTTCCAATGTGTGAAATTATCTCTTCTGTTACAGTCTCACCATGAGCCTGGACACTGTAAGGTAACTTTACGGTGTGCAGATATTCTCAGTTGCTGGTGGCAACAGCCTGCTACACTGACTTTCATTCAATGTGTGCATCCGACCAGCATTCGCTCTGTAGCATCAACTGCAAGTCAAGCCCCCAGGAAGTGCGCCGGACTTTTAAAGCAGGTTTTCGTAGTGGCCAAATGGCGGAACTACAACTTCCGTATCAGTCAGTGACGTCCAAATAACTTTATCCCATTGACTTACATTGGGAAATGGACGTCTTTAAATTAGTGTATGATTTTTCCTTAGCTTAATACATGACCCGGTAGGAACAATTGTATTGACCTCATTTGAATCATTAGAGTCTTACATTTTTAAAATGCGTTTAAAGCCAAACACATTGTTATTTCTCCTGCCCATTAATTTGACTGAGCAGAGAGCTGGAGATCGGAGACGGGGCTTAAGGGAAAGCTAAACTGCGCATGCTCTATGGGCCGACATACGGGTACTTTTGCTCTCGAGATGCAGGCCATATGGGCTTCAGGCGCCACTGAGAAACTCATAGGATTTAACGGAGTCCCGCCTCCAACGCTGTATCCACTTCTCTTTATGCATCTATGCTGCAAGTGTACAGGAGGCGGAGCAGTGCTACCTAACCTGAGCTTTCCCATGACCGATGAGTGACACGGACTGTGTCCAATCACATCCTCCTGCTAAGATTTCCTGAACCATTAAAACATAATCATATCACAGCCCAATTACGTCTTAGTGAATTATACAAATGACGACTTAAAGGCTTTAATAGAGAAATGCATTTGATGTAACTTGCACGGTGGTATACAAATATATTTATATATAATAACATTGATCGACAGAAGCGTAAAGACTGAAACCCCCTGTGTCTTTTTTTCACGTCAAGCCATGATTTGATGAGTTTAAAGCCCTGAGTTTAGCCTCTCAGGCAGCATCGTCATCAATTGTGTGCACAATCCCTTCAAGCAAATAATAAGAGACTAAACAACGAAAAACAACGTTTACATAGTGTATCTAAATTAGATTAATAAAACATGTTGAATACAATTTAAAAAAATGAAGAACTAATGCCAGGACCAAACACTTACTGAACGTAATGAAACCACCACCATATGCAAATAAAGATAATAAGAAAGGTATTTTACAGTGTCTTTTACATTTGTAATTCAATTATTCATAGTCGTCTTACGTTGTAGCAAAGTCCTTGCCTTTGCACCGAAATTAAATAATCAACCTAAATTTGACTATTCCTAGTCGGTTACCAGTTCTTCTCTCACTGGCAACCAAAGGTCAAATATATTCAATGATATATTTCCTACAATATTATTTGAGGGACTGAAAAGCATAAATAGGTATTTCGTTGTAAATATAGAACCACAATAATACCATGGATGTATAATAAGAACACGGGTTCTTTAAGAAATATTCACGCCCCCCTTCTTCCGGTATGGTATGGTCCGGCCCTTGTCCAATCACAAGAGTCCAACGCAGCGCGCACACGGTCCACTTCCACTCCAGATATGACCAGCCAGTAATGAATGAAGAAAGTTGCTATGGCAACAGCAATACCTCGATGCATGTGTGACCGGAGGTCTTCTTCCTCTGTGACGCTGCTTGGCGCATCACACTCTCTACCAGACAGGTAAAGCATCTTGCATTCTGTCATTTATTCATGGCGACAAGCAACACCCGGCTTGACACTACTGTCTTAGCGCAGCTGACGTTCGGTGCTTTTGAGGAGGATTTGCTCCGCCGGAGGCTCCCTGGTCTTGCAGTGTTGCAACTATTGGTGAGTTGCCGTTGTCTGCCGTTTTCTCACCTTCAGCTTGGTTCCTCTGGTGTATTGACTGTCATTCATGTCACAGTGGGATTGTTGAGTCTCTCTCTCCCTTCCTTGTGGGCTCTGTGGCTGCGAGTGGCCACACAGGCTGGTATGTATGAGTTCCCCCATAGATAACTTTTCATTTAATAAACTTAAGTATTCAGTCATTTTAAACCTCTTTCCAGGGGTGCTGTAAACATTCTCCCTTCTTGGTGGGCTTTCGCACCGAGCTGTGGTGTCATAAAATTGACCGGCCCTGACTACTCCGTGTTGGACTGTCACCAGGGCCGTTTTGAGATCACGGAATAGCAAGGACACTTATTGTTTTAGTTGATTCATTTTGATTATCTGTTTGTTTTGTGCATCTAATGTTTTGAGTACATTTATAGTATTTTGTTAATTGTGTGATTTTGTTTATTTTCTTTTGTTAACGTTTGGTTTAATTAGTTTACTCCAGTGGCGAGCCGTCAGGGCCCTCTGTGAGGGCCTAAGATATTTTACAAAATAATATTTAAAAACATTAAAAAATATATATA
>NW_011350286.1:0-523 GCF_000735185.1 Notothenia coriiceps
ACTAACCACACTGCAAAAATGTAAAATCTTGCCAAGTATATTTCTCTATTTTCTAGTCAGAATATGTCGTTACACTTGATATAAAACCTAATAACTTAAGTTTTGTTTTTAGATAAGGCATCTTAAGCATATTTTTAAATCAAAGTCTCTTAAAAACATCTTATTTTAGAGGAATATCTCCAACTAGCATCAGAAAACAGAAAATGTCTGAACATTTCTGGCTTGTTTTGTTACAGATTCCCTAATTCTGGTCAAATATACTTCAAAATAAGTTTTCCCAGCTAAATACAAGATCTCATTTATCTAATTATCCCATCTTTACTTCAAGAAATCTTACCAAGCCATGTTGTACTTGTTCTATTGGCAGATGTGTTCACTTATGAAAAGAGAAAAGGCCTTATTATATATGTACTTGTTTTGGAGCAGCATCTTACAGCACTGCATCAAGCATGCAGTAAAACATAACATGCAGAACATTTTAGTCAAAATGAAAATAAATTATTATTTTTGAGAAGTGATTCAG
>NW_011350287.1:0-1842 GCF_000735185.1 Notothenia coriiceps
TGTGTGTGTGTGTGTGTGTGTGTGTGTGTGTGTGTGTGTGTGTGTGTGTGTGTGTGTGTGTGTGTGTGTGTGTGTCTCTGTGTGTGTGTGTTCACATCAATATGTCCAATCTCTTTATGTACATCTCTGCTGTTTTGGTGCCACGCTGATGCTGCTCTGAGCCGCTGAATTTATGGGTGGGTGGCTTAACACTGGTTACCAAGGACAACAAGTATCTGTTGATCAAGCTGGAATTGGTATCTCTTGGTTGCACCGCTAGAAACAAAAACATCTATTCTACATTGAGGTATATACAACTTTTAAAAGTCTATTTTAACAAAGTGTACCGTCACAGAACAAATATATGGAAATATGTTTGACACCCTGAGGCTCTCTATACGTAAGGTTCAGGTTACTTGCCTTCATTTAAATAGAGTTTCATTGGCACGAAAGATGAGATAACATATAATTTCCCTGGTAATGTCTCCTACAGTCATCACTACAACATCCAACGCGCGGAAATGTCCACTCTAAGCAAAAAAAACATCTTACTCCTTCAGCCAGTTGTCTTAAAGTTTAATTTACCGAAAATACTGAATTAATTATTTTTCATTATTTCTCTTTCCCACTTCTTTTAAAGCTAAAATGTATTGCTTATATGTTATATTTCCATGTGTTCTTTTGTAGTTTGGTTACACTACAACCCCTTTAAAAGCTTAAGAGATGTTTAGAGCAACATACGTGCAAGTATTTTCTCTTCTTCACAGTATAATTGAACCCTTTCCAGGTAAATGAGAGTCCTATAGAGTCATGCTCAGTCACAACACCTCAAACAATTCATTTCAAGCATCGAAAAAACATCCCCAACAAAACCCCATGTAAATAAATCTAGTATTGGTCACAGTGTGTCAACAAGGGGTGTCATTACTGGATAGCAGACACATTTTTACAATCAATTATTTAAAATATTTGCCATTAAGTGGTGTACAACTCAATGAAAGGTGTATGTTGCTTTTTTGGGCACCCGAAAAACTCTTAAGATGTTTGAAGTGTTTCAAACTTCCTCAACTTAAGATACAAAAAGAAACGGTGCAAAGTTCAAGTCTAAATCCAACGTAGCTTACAATAATGATTTGGCATTTACTCCCAAAACAGAGACATTTCCAATATGTGGACGTTGTATCTGTATATAACATGTCATTAAACTTAAAGGTCACCTATCATGCTATCTTTAGGCAATAGCATAGGTCTCAGATATATAAAAAACATGTCTAAGTGTTTTGCTCAAAATACCAAACAGATCACCCATTCTAGCCATGCCTCATATGCCTCTATTTCACTTCCTGTTTCTAAAGTGCTGTTTGGGGTATAAAGCTTTAAAAAAAAAAAAAATTCATACAAAATAAAGAAGGAGGGGGCGGAGCTCATGCGGGACCCGGCAGCTACTGTCTAAACTAAATGCTGCTGTGATGAAACGCCATATCATGGATTATCAAGGATTATCTCTGAAACAGTATGGAGCTCAAAGGCTTTCTCTCTTGCCGGTTATACCACAAGGTGAGTTCCTTTTTACTTCCTGCTTCTTCACACACATGCTCTCCAGTACAGGTTAGCTCTGAGTGTTAGCGATGCTAATGTAAACACCGACCATATGACGTCCAAAACAGTCGGGCATTGTTTCTGATAGCAACGTTTCTGATTGGGCCGTGGGTCCACATTTCAGATATTACGTCATATCGGACGCAAATCTGGATCAGCTCCGTTGTAGCCCCGTTTTTAGAGATTTAGGTACGGAGGAAAAGAGAGAGGGTTTTATTTTCTGACGCTGCGTGAGTTCCCTGACACACTGGGGACACATCTTTA
>NW_011350288.1:0-3355 GCF_000735185.1 Notothenia coriiceps
AGCCAAGGTGTGGCAGCTGCCATACCTTGCCATACCCAATTGACGCCTCTGCTTCCTACATCTAGGACATGGTTAAACCGTACACCCCAGCACGTGCACTCCGCATCAGCCAAACAGCTCGCTGCACCCTCACTGCGAGGGAGTTCCCATCCGCAAAAACACGTGGGTTTGCTATCCTGGCTCCAAAATGGTGGAATGAGCTCCCCATTGACATCAGGGCAGCAGAAAGCTTGCACATCTTCCGGCGCAGACTGAAAACTCATCTCTTTCGACTCCACTCCGAGCGATATAATTACTAACAAAGCACTTATATACTAATAAAGGACTGGCTTATCTAAAGCCAGTTGAGTAGCACTTGAAATGTTTGGCTCTATGAAACCTGATGTACTTATATGATTCTGTTTTCTTCAAGGTTGTATCTTCTTGGTCGAATGCACTTATTGTAAGTCGCTTTGGATAAAAGCGTCAGCTAAATGCAATGTAATATCAAATAAATGTAGTAAAGTTGATGGAGTTTTAGCATAAAAGGGAAATTATCAAGTGAAGTACTAATAGGCTATGTTAGCAAACATATCCGACCGGCTAGCAAAATTAGCACAACAGGCTACTGGAGTTGTGTTTCTTTACCTGCTTTTTCCCCTGCTTTTGGTCTCCTCCTCTTCCATATCTAAAAGGTTTATTCCTCCATTGTTCACCAGCTAGTTGCATCATTTTCCAGTCGGATCTTCAGTGTCAGGAAAAATCAAATGCTTTCAGTTTTTAGGGAAAACAGCTAGCGATGAGAGCGGTGGGAGTCAACCAAAACAAGTTTCTGTCCGAAAACTAATGCTAATGTTAATTACTGATGTTTAGCTAAATAAAGAAGCTAAACATCCTAATTGATCAGTTAACTCATATGTTATATTGATACTTTAAAAGTAACATCAAATAACAGCAGTGGAGTTGAGGTATAAAGAAGGAAAAAGTCAAGTAAAGTACCAACAATTACATTTAACATGTTAGCAAACATTTTACCCATCGAGTTAGCAGCGTTAGCATAGACAAATCAGCGCTGAGAAAATGCAATACATTTTCGACTGATGAACTAAAACTCGTCTGAATAATGCTACAAAGCTCTTTTGAAATAAAGAAAACTGCAGATTCAGATGATAATTTTATTATTGCTTCAAAATATGTATTTCTATACCGTTTATCGCATTTCAGCATAATTTCTACACAGTTATACAGATTTTTACTTTTTAATGTTGCTATATTACAAATGTTTACTTACATGTTTCACATACATTTGACCTACAGTCATTTCTCTTATATGTTAACGAATATTTATATTGCAGAATTGCAGCGACTGTAATGTTATTCAAGTTTTCCACAGATATCAATAAAGTTTTAGGAGTCCGATTGCAAGCAAACCTTTCCCATATGAGTAATTTAATCTGTTAATAAAGACATATCAATTGAGGCGGTTTTGAAATCTGGGCTGAATATAAAGATGGATTCTTCCATGAAGTAATGGCCTTATAATACAGTTTAGTTTATAGTTCACACAGTATGACTATAAAGACTTTAACATTCATACAGCTTTTAATGACGTCAGCTTGTCCCTCCCACTGCAGATAATCAGTAATAATTGTTTATAATAATAAATAAATGAACAGACCAAAACAGCATTACACAAAAAGCTTTTATTCAACTGCACTTAACCCGCTTTCATCAAAAACTCTTTCACAAACTAATCCCTCATGTCCTTTTTCCTGCTTGAAACAGGGCGCAAGAATAGAACAAATAATGCGGGGAAATGTAAATGAACTATTAGTTGCGATGTATTGCATTTCTTAACGTCTATCACCTGCATGTGTTGTATTGAAATGATCCTGGAAGTAGAATTGATGAATAAATAAAACAAAAATGGCACATGGAAAAAACAGAAAAGGCCAAATAAATGGCATCTGAAAACATATTTTCATTCATTTTCAACTCATGTGAGCAGGGTTTGAAATCCTATTTTTATATAAGTGCTCAATCACAGACAACATCTGCCTGTAAACAAATGAATAAAACAAACCTGAACTATTTTACAGTAGAGACACAAACGTCTTCACGGTTCTCAGGCGGTTCCTTCTCTTATTTTCTGACACTTAAAAAGGACGTTCAACAAATGACATTCTGCTGATGGCGGGAGTTTTTGCACCGGAACAGCTCCAAGGAGAGGGCTTGATCGAGATTAATCGTACTTCCTGTTTCCCAGTGTCTCCCTCCGTACTTCTTCTCCACTTGTTGATTTTGGCGCACACACATGTAGAGCATGTTCAACAGAGGAGCCGTTTAACACTCAAAACGCCAACTGTGACAGACCTGAGGAAACAGAGCATGACCTGTTCTTGTTAATGACCGCTCCACGCATTCACACTGGGAGGATGGGTGGAAAAATATAGAACGCTTCACACATATAAGTAAGTCTAAGTAAATAAACTAACGGACAGCATGGCGCCGTAGTGGTGGCCGATGACGCTGAGCAGTCATCATTTCATATTTCCAGTTAACATTGTTTCATTTAAATGGAGTGGTCATCTAAAATGTGTTTTTACCCAGTTTGAGTTTGTCCTTGGTGGCCCAGCAGATGCTGTAGTGTTGAAGAAGTTGTTGCAACAGCTCGCGCTCATCCAGGAACTCAAGACGCTCAATTCTGTAAATAAAATATATAATATAAATATGTTAAAGACACCCCATTATGCTTTTTAAGGTTTTTCCCTTTCCTGTTATATAGGTTTGTGTGCATATAAATGGTCTATGCAAAATGTGTTTACTTCCTAGACATATTGACATCACTTTGAAACACTTGCACTCCTATTGGCTAGCGCTCCAACACATTGTACATGATAGTCTAAGGGGCGGGACATCTCTAAGCGGTAGATCAATCACAACAGAGCCGGCCAGCTAACCAATCAGAGCAGACTGGGCTCTGGTTTCAGACAGAGGGTGAAAAGAGGTGCTGCAGCACAGACAGTATGAGAAAAATAAAGAGCTTTTTGAACATTAAAGAATGGAGACATGTCCCAGTAGAGACACTACATACTGATATACACCTGAACATCAGCAGGAGAGGACTCTTTAAAGTAGAGACACTACATACTGATATACACCTGAACATCAGCAGGAGAGGACTCTTTAAAGTAGAGACACTACATACTGATATACACCTGAACATCAGCAGGAGAGGACTCTTTAAAGTAGAGACACTACATACTGATATACACCTGAACATCAGCAGGAGAGGACTCTTTAAAGTAGAGACACTACATACTGATATACACCTGAACATCAGCAGGAGAGGACTCTTTAAAGTAGAGACACTACA
>NW_011350289.1:0-3607 GCF_000735185.1 Notothenia coriiceps
AGTCCCTCCCCTTCCGGGGGACCTCCATGGGACCTTATATCGGAAAAATAATGTATTGAAGTCAATGGGGAGAGAAAGATTATCTTTCGATCCCGTTTGAATTGTGCCACGAATTACACATATGATGTTTGTCAATTTAAAATATAATTTTGCAAGTCAATTTTTTTTAAATGTGTCCGCTCAATGAACTACATCTCCCATCTCACACCACACACCAAGACGGCCGTCACGTTGGCACATTTCCCTTCTTTCTTTCAGAATGAGGCGAAAAGTATTAAAAGAGGTGAAAATCACTCCAAGTCTGGGCATGTTGAGAGCTGTACATACACACAAGGGGAGTTAGTCGGTTCCGTAAGAGCCAGCATGCGGGACCGGGATTCTGGGATTTGTAGTCTTTCTAGTTGCGTATTTTTCATAGTCTTATATTTCAACAGTTTTACAACAAACTGTGACTTTTTTTGACATGGAAATGATTTTTTAAGATTGACAAACATCATATGTGTAATTTGTGGCACAATTCAAACGGGATCGAAAGATACGTTTTCTCTCTCCATTGACTTCAATACATAATTTTTCCGAAATAAGGTCCCATGGGTCGGAAGTAGATGGGCGGGGCTTCACCTCTCTATGGATTAAAACAGATCATTGAAGTAGAACATCTCCATATTTGAGTGGCTGAAAGCATTTCTGATACTTTAAACAAACATTTATCAATTGTTTGCCTTTGTTGTNGAAATGATTTTTTAAGATTGACAAACATCATATGTGTAATTCGTGGCACAATTCAAACGGGATCGAAAGATACGTTTTCTCTCTCCATTGACTTCAATACATAATTTTTCCGAAATAAGGTCCCATGGGTCGGAAGTAGATGGGCGGGGCTTCGCCTCTCTATGGATTAAAACAGATAATTGAAGTAGAACATCTCCATATTTGAGTGGCTGAAAGCATTTCTGATACTTTAAACAAACATTTATCAATTGTTTGCCTTTGTTGTTGTTAAAAAGTCTCCCAGTTGTATATATACCATACTCATGGATAAATTAACCTATACATATATGAGTTATATGTTGTATTACCTAATAAACTAAAAAGTAACTAGTAACTTAAAGCTGTCAAAAGAAGTAAAGAGTACACCATTGTCTTCTGAAATGTAGTGGAGGAGAGTATAAAGTAGCCTAAAGTGTGAATACTCTGGTAAAGTACAAGTACCTCAAAATTGTCCTTAAGTACAGTACTTGAGTAAATGTACTTAGTTACTTCCCACCTCTGCAAACCGTAATGTTAAACAAATACTGAAAAATGTTCTCCCAACAACATTGCCGGAATTTATATTAATACAATTCGGTTCGTTGCTTTATTAACCATTCATACCCAGCCAGCATTAGCTACATTAGCCAAAATGATAAGAAAAGCATAGGAGGAAATGCTAACCGTTGCTAACGATAGCATGTAGCATTTACAAAGATATGTGAAACAACAGGAAATAAAGGCAGCAGCTTTTATTTTAAGGTGTTCCACTAAAACACATGCATGGTTAATTCATTGAATATGACAACAGCGAAAAGGAATTGCTTCTAAATAACTGTATAATAAAGAATAAACTGGAAATGTAGCATATTTCTTTACCTCTGAAATCCACCGACGCCATGACAGATGTAAACAACAGCCTCACAAAGAGGACGTCATCAGTGTGCATCCGATCGTAGTTGGATGACGTCTTCATCTTTTAATTAGTTAAAATGGAATAAAATGAAGAAATAAAGCAATGGAAATGCCTTTTAATAGAAGAATAAAGTGTGCTTAGACATAACAGCATAATAATAAAACAAATAATAGGCATGTGATGACAAGAGAAAACAAATCAATACAAAAATGCATTTTCCTTTTACAAAAGTATAAGACATAATTATAATTTGATAAACAAAATAACTTAGGAGAATAACTCAAACTACATAAACATAATTTGATAGCAACAGGAATTTGATAAACTCTTACATTAAATTGTATTAAAGAGTTGTTGAATTTTTGAGAATTTATTTTTGAGAATTCATTTATTGAAGGATAGCCCCTTGAGATGTAACATTTCATTTTCAAGGAGGTCCTAAAGCATATTATAGCATTGTGAATTAGCATATTTCTTGGCTATCTGGGTCTCAGTTAAAGGCGACAACACGCAGTTTGAGTATTGCCCAATCCAATGCAACAGCTTTCAGGGTCACGGTTCTTATTTCTGATCTGCAGCATTTGCTCCAGAGAGACCAAATTCCAAAGACACACCCAGACAGCTGAGGTTTCACCAACCTGAGAGTGTGACAGGACATTTTAAGCATGCTCACACACACATACACATACACATACACACACACACACACACACACACACACACACACACACACACACACACACACACACATACACACACACACACACACACTGTTTTATTGTAACAAATGAGAGGCTGTTTTTTTCTAAGGGGTAAAAGGGGACGAGCTTATTCATCACCTGGCTGTCAGCTCCCCTTTCAATAACACCATTACCCTGCAGAAACCCCGGTCTGATGACATCAGCCTGTCATTAGTGTGTGTGTGTGTGTGTGTGTGTGTGTGTGTGTGTGTGTGTGTGTGTGTGTGTGTGTGTGTGTGTGTGTGTGTGTGTGTCATCTGAATCTCCTCCTAGAGCACCATTGTGTTCTTTTTAACCAAATGTCTCTCAGAGGGGCGTGGGGAGGGGCTCCTTATTTTCATCTAAAGTAACAGGCAGAGAATCAGCACTTTGGAAACAGGGCTGAAACAGAGGGGATTATGGGTAATGCTGCAATGATCTGTTTGGTGTTTGGAGCCAAACACTTCAGAGACATGTTCTGTATATATCTGAGGCCTATAATATATTGATGAAAAACAGTATAACAGGGGACCTTTTAATACAAATGATTTGATTGATAAGACGCACAGAAAACAAGAACATATCAAATATCTGTCGCTTTAAGGAAACAGGAAACAAATGTATTAAATATTGGTTGCATAGTTATAATTAATGCATTGACGTATATATTGTGTGTGTGTGTGTGTGTGTGTGTGTGTGTGTGTGTGTGTGTGTGTGTGTGTGTGTGTGTGTGTGTGTGTGTGTGTGTGTGGAAGAGGCTGCTGGCTGCTGGGCGAGAGACGACATGCTGGATGATCTTTATCTGATTCATCCGAGTGGAGATGGCTGCATTCCTCCGATGATTTCAGATAATAGCGTGAGACTGAGAGAGGAAGGAGGATGGCAATGGCATCGTTATTTTCAAATAAAGCAGCTTTTATGACAGCAAGAAATCAGACTAATTAGGCATTTTTCATATATTCTTTAATTCTATCAGGGGTTTATTTGGCTATAATTAATATGAATGCAAGAAAAGGAACACAACATGGTGGAAAGATCTTATTTAAGACCCAGAACTAATGACAATATCTCCCTTATAGATACATTGGGTTGTGTCATTCACATAGGAAACTACAATCATGTATTGACACAAATAATATACCATTATTTGTGATGTAGTTCAACCCTTACATATTTTGTGCTCATTATCTTGTATTATTTGATGTTGTTTTACCCCCCCCCC
>NW_011350289.1:3627-7382 GCF_000735185.1 Notothenia coriiceps
TAATTTCATAATGAATATACTGTTACGTGATTTTCGTCAATAAGGCTAACTAAATACATGACAAAAATGTCTCTAAAGACCACACATTATCTATAAAGAAAATATTCTCAATGCTTCTCGTTTGACATGAAACAGTGCGTGCATTTGCAAACAAACAAATAATTAAGTTATCTCCAAATAAACTGATAATGCAATCAGACGCTGTCCTCCTCTTCCTGCTGGAGGACCCCCATGGGACCACTGGCCTTGTGTTTATCCACCAATCGGCGCGCAGGAGAGGAAGAACCCGAGCAGCGGCAGCAGCAGCAGCAGCGCGCAGGGTTTACGCGCAGAGGAGACGTAAAGCTGCGACACGACCAAGAGGATGCAGTGGATTTAAAACCTTCAAATCCCAGCTAATTTACAGCCGGGCGACAGGGGAGATATCATAAAGAAAAATACCAAGGAGGACGATATGAGTGTGGTGAAGGCCGGACTCACGGACGGTGGATCCCCGAGGCAGTGCGCTCAGCCTCCGAGCCGGATCAAAGATGCGCGGATCCAGCAGCAGCAGCAGCAGCAGCTCCAGAGGCACCATGGAGCCTCCATGCTCAAACAGCCCTCCCTCAACGAACCGGGGGACGTGGTGAGGCGGGCTCTGGACTTCAAGAGCCAGGGAACCCAGTGCTACAAGGATAAGAAGTACCGGGAGGCGATCGGGAAGTACCACCGCGCTCTGCTGGAGATCAAGGGGCTGTGCAGGGTGCTTGGAGACCCGGAGATCAAGACCCTTTCCCCGCTGCTGCCCACCCTCAGCAAGCCCAGCTCCCTGACGGAGGAGCAGAAGGGGGCCATGGAGAACGCGGAGCTGGAGTGCTACAACAGCCTGGCCGGTGAGACACGGTTCTATATTATATTACATTACAATGCATTACATTATATCACATTTCATTTCATCGCATTACATCACATTACATTAGATTATATTCCATTAAAATGTATTGCATTACATTGCACTATATTACCTGATGTTCTTTATCAATTCAATTCAGTCCTTTATTGGCATGAATGACAAACAGTATTTCCAAAGCTTTGTACAATTCTAAATAAATATACATTTGTATTGTGCTGTTATGTTCCTTAACATTTTGAGCAAAAGCAAGAATAACATGGTTTCTTTACGAGGAAAAATATGTAAATTTTGAACATGAACTAGAACAAGTCAATTAAAAAAATAAAATACAACAAAGAACAATAGCAAAGGTTATGGTGGATTATTGGTTATTGTGTAGAATAATGCTGATAATACATTAATTAGAAAAAATAAAAAATGTATTTTTTTCAAATAATTGAGGATGCCTATTTTGGGAAGAATTGTTTCCGGACATTACATTCCACTGCATTTAGCAGACGCTTTTACCCAAAGCGACTTACAATAAGTGCTATAAACCATGACGATACAAACTCAGAACAAGAGAAAGCAGATATATATATATATAAATAAAAGAGAAAATAAATATCAATAAGATGTTTTTTACCTAAATGTATTATGTAAAACAACATGATAGAAAATGCTGCATTTCAGTTTAACAGTTGAGCTCACACATATTATTTTATGAACATAGAGGTTTTCTTGCAGAATTAAATAAGAACCAATGACCAAAAGAAAGTGAAAACCATAAAGCAGATTCAGGCAGTAGGCGTATAGATTCACACTTAAAGTATTATCCTACAGAGCAGAACAGTTTACAGAGAAGAGATAACATCTGATCCTTTACAACAAACACTAAATGCTTAGGTTTTAGTAATCCTGCTAGTAATCCACCATTTTTAGAAATATCACGGTGATCAGATTTTTGGGAATTCAGTTACCTTTGTTTTTGATTACGTAATCCTTTTACACACACACACACACACACACACACACACACACACACACACACACACACACACACACACACACACACACACACACACACACACACACACACACACACACACACACACAGTGCCTCTCCACAGATTCTGGGAGACTCCTGGGCTCATGAATGATTCATATAGAAGAGTATGAGTCATTCTCAGACTCACCCCACTATCTGCCTGCTTCATATTGGTGGTATTTGGTAACCCCCTTCGGTTAAATATTTATTCAAAGAATCCCTCGTTCTATATGTTTTCTGCTGTATAATGAAATCAAACATTGGATGCTGTGTTATCAGTAACGTTTTCTAACTATAGGGCTGTGTATTGGCGATACATCTGGCTATATGATAGTGTTACGATTCAAAAGCCTATAATGTATATCAATCATCTTCTGTATCTATTCATCTGCCTATTACTTTATCATATAAAACGATCAGAAAATAATAAAAATGTTAATCCTAGCTCCAAGAAACGTCTTGAAATGTCTTGTTTTGTGAGTTCTGCTTACCACCAGATATTCACTTGAAATGGCAAATTGCATTTCAAGTTACGTAATTGTAACAGTAGGAAGCACAAACCATAAAACACTGATGCATAGAATCTGAGTAAAACGTTTACATTTCTTGCAAAGCAGTGGGACCTGCATCATTTTGCATGAAATCTTTAAAATAAATATATTACGATACTGTAAGCAAGGTAAAATATTGCGTTGTTTTACATTTAAATATCAGAAAACCAGTGGCGGCTGGTGGAAATTATTTTAGGTGGGGCTATTGTAATGGTGAATAAACCACACGGGGAACATTTTGAGAAATGACCCCTTAAATGATGACTTCTGGTGATGTTAGAGATATGAGAAGACTGATCAATACCTCCATAATCTTCAGTGCGGTTAGCTATGAATCTTCCAAAACTTCCAAATACCTTGTCCTGGACGTTTCTACAGTAAACTGCAGCAGTACAGTAGGCCCACACAAACTGCAGAACACCGGTTCTTTGGGAACACTCAAATGATTTAATTCCCATTTAAAATCAGGAGACTAAATACGAACATTATATGCAGACACAGACGTGGTTCAGAAACACAGAAATATTAGAAAACAGACCATTAAGGCAAAAAATCTAGTTTGATGGATGCTGTCAAAACTCAACTATACAGTATACAATAGTGTGTGTGTGTGTGTGTGTGTGTGTTTATTTATCACAGGCACAAAGTATCTGTCCCCGGCTGTTTGAAGAGCAAGCATGGGAAACAAAAGACAGCGTTTACCTGTTTGCATCCAGCTAGTCACACACACAGTTACAATCACACTCCCTGTAATTGACATAATTAATAGATAGTTTAGCTTCTCACCATCATTTGCTGTGGCCCACTGATGTTAATGATCGCAACTGAAAGGCTGCCTGTCAAACGTAAACATTCAGCCACGTGACTCGCAAACTCTTGCGAGAGTTTTACACAAGACGGATCCTTTCTAGCCATAACCCTGCACCGGGCGCTGACATTGGCGCCCAGTGATCATCAGATTTGACGACGCTGATTGGTTGAAATTATGTTTCGGAGGCATAGTTTACAGATAGCAACAGTCAGCTGCTAGTGGATGCTGCTGCACTGGTTGAGGGCTCCTCTCTTAGCGCCCAGATGAGAGAGGGTAATGATACACGGGCAAGGCCAGGCAGGAAACATGTGACTTATCAGTAACTTTAGACATCATCGTAACACAATTTTAAACGAGATTTTATTGTAGCTTATACATTTGACTGATACCAATTATATAATATTTACCTTGTTCATTAAAAATAAAAATATTTTAAAAATATTTTTTAAATATATCTTTTTTTTTAATTTTTCA
>NW_011350290.1:0-3042 GCF_000735185.1 Notothenia coriiceps
TTTTTTCCCTTCAATATATCGCGATAAATATCGTACCGTGGACTTGTTATCGCGGTATTACCGTACCGTGAGTTTTTGGTATCGTTACATCCCTACTATTCATATAAACCAGTAGAGTAGCATAGTTGAGAGGGACACAATAAATTGGTTGTAGTAAAAGACATATGGCCACAAAACCAGCAGTGGCCCAAGCAAATATGAAAAAGCGGATCAACCAATATGTCTTTTTTTTTTAATTGAGTCCAAGGTAGAGGAGTGCAGTCAGCATGCAGTTTAGTGAGACCTCATACAGCAGCAGGATCAGACTCCTGACTCAAAAAGCTTTTCAATCAGTTATAAAATACATCATCTAAATTAACATCATGAAATTAAAAACATCTGCTTGTTTTTCTTTTTGCTGCTGCTTTTAATTGAGCTATTCATATCTTAAACTGCACTGTAACTTTTATTCATGTATTTTTTCTTTTAATGTTTATTTTATTATCTTTTCTTTTTAATGACTGTTTTTAAATGCCATTTTCTTAATGTCTTTCATTTTTGTAAAGCACTTTGAATTGCCTTGTGTTGAAAGGTGCATATAAATAAACTTGCCTTGCCTATGCTCCAAAATGATAATCATCTTTTTCTGGGTCCAGTCGTTGTTTCCCCTGCAAATATGTTTTGATCATATTTCAGTAACTCAAAATTAAGCAGTGGAGAATGTAACTATCAACCTACTTAATTACAGCAAAGAACAGACTCGTTTTCAGGCTAGTTTAAATATGGTGTTCTTATCAAACACAATTAACTGCTATAGTGCAACAACAATAGAATAAAACAAGTTTAAACTAGCTCCACTTCGACCAGCTACAAATTATACATCAACAATCAAATAATGTAACACAGGGGTCATTCTGCAATGAGTACTTTTATCAATTTTTGTGTGCATTGTGCTTATAATACTGTCTGTCTTATTACTTTGGTAATTGCATGCATTTACTGCGATTTATTTTTTGGGTACTTTCACTTTCATATTACTTAATTCTGTTTTCACTTAGATGCCGAGCATCAGACACATTTCAAGAACCATGGAGATCCATTATCATCGAACATCCCCGTTTTCAAAATAAATAACCATTCAACTATACTTTGAAATCAGTGTTATTTAATGATGTGAAATAAATAATTATAATAATAATAATTATAAATTGTAAGTAGGGACCTATTACAGATGATTGTGGATAGCTGCTTTATAGCTAGATATAATTTTTGCATTTTTTAAATCAAAGATATTATCAGATATTAGATAAATCCTTAATGCCCATCAGTAGTACGAGTACAAGCTTTTGTTTTAGCTCAGCAGCTCATTGCCTTAGCGGCTCCGCATGATGGGTGCTGAACATCCAAACCTGAGGAGGGGTCGGCCTCCTTTGTGTTTACCTACAGCTGTTGAGATAGGGAACACCGGCGGCTCTGCAAAGAGTGGCGGGATTATTGTGCCTCTGCTAAATGAGGCAGAACGGGGCTAATTCTATTTGAGCTTAAATACTTGAATCAACTTTACGGCCCAATTAGCTTCCTGAAATGAAGGGAAAAGGAGAGAAGGGGTGTGTCCCCAATGTCCCCTCTTGGTGGCACAATGTCACCAAGAGGGGTATAGATTCTAGAAGATGATCTCTCTGTTGCTGCACTGGGTAGTTTTAATTCAGCACTTTCGTTTTGGGCAATATTTGTGAATTACCTTCTCATTATTATGAAAGACGCATGCTCAAGAAATATATATATTTTTTAACAAATATTCTATTTTCTAACAGAGAAATATTAAAGTGCTACTAACCATGTTTTGATGAGAGTCAACCTTCTCTGCACTTTGGTGGTTGTGCTTGAAGCGTTAAAAAATACATTTGAATAACTCTTCTTGTTGGTTAATGGTCTGATTACTTCGAATCCTCCACCAAACATGATGTTAACAGTTTCAAGCAGGAACTATTTTCTTTCCACCATATCATTGCAGAGAAGGAAGCACACATTATTTATTCAAAAAGCGACTTACATACATTCAGTACTGTAGACAACCCCCACAGGAGCAATTTAAGGTGAAGTGTCTTGCCCAGGGACACAACGACATGCTGACTGCAGGGACACATCCACTCATGCATTATTCTCACACACACACACCAATGACAATCTGCATGGGCTACACAGCAGCTTAATATATAGCACAATGTTTACGACATAAACTAAAAGGTGAGAGAAACCGTGTATTATATTTTGGCAAAACTATGTCCAACAATCTTACCTACACAGATTTAAAATATATTGAAACAATTGTTTAGACACCTGCTTAGGACTATTATGGTAATAATTGCACCAGACCCAGCAATGAGGAATATGTTCAATAATCGTCCATAAAGAGCAGAAGGTTTAAGACTCAGTCTATGAACCATGAACCTTTGGTTTAAGCTCTTCCCCTCACTCATTTCCTGTCTCCACCCTACTGTGTGTAACAAAAGAATAAACAAGCCCCCAAACACTTATTTCTGGACAGAAGAGAAACTGCATCTGAAAAGTTGGGGTACAATTACTTCACTGCCATCTCTGCTGCAATTGTGAGCAGAAACGTTTTTCAGAAACTACTTTGTGAGTGCATCAAGGAGTGTTTGATATCTGAAAATGTTTACATGTCTAAAAAAAGTGTTGTATTGATTAGCTATGACGTAAATCAAAAGTAGAAAACATCATCAAAGAAACATTGTCAATGTTGTTACATTGCGGACTTGTTTTTCAATTCGGATAGGAACATTTGCATACAGTATAGAAATTATAAAATTGAGCAATCAGAAAGAGCATTTGCATGACAATGTAGTCTGTCGTACAAAATATAAACCATTTTAAATTATTTTTTAAGAGGAAACAATTTGTTCTCAATGAGGTTTTTCACATGAAGCCTCATTGTCGATATTTGTGAACTAAAAGGCTCAATGTAATTGCAGTTAGAAGCACAATAGACAATTACAAAAGGTCTGCAGGTGACGACTGACCAAGGCACGAGTAGGGGATAGG
>NW_011350291.1:0-2909 GCF_000735185.1 Notothenia coriiceps
CACTCTCTCCCTCACAGTACCACCATCAAGACTCAAAACATTTGGCAACAGAGCATTCTCCAGATCAGCACCCCGCCTCTGGAACTCCCTCCCCCAATCTGTCCGCCACTCTCCCACACTGTCTACCTTCAAAACCCAGCTGAAAACATACCTCTTCTCCCAAGCCTTCAACTTACCCTACCCCCCAACCCACTGACTTCACTCACACCCCACGCTGTATCTCTTATTCACCCCACGCTGCATCTCTTATTCATACATCCATCAACTTTTTCTTTCCTCTTTTCCATTATGTTGTCTTTTGCTCGTTGTCCTATGCTTGCTCCCCCCCTGTGTTGTCCTTTGCCTGTTCATGTAATGTTCATGTTCAATTTTCTTGTCCAATATGTTGTCTTCTCCCTGTTCACCCCCTTTCTGTACTTTTAATTTTTTTTGTAAGCGACTTTGGGTTATTGAAAAGCGCTATATAAATAAAAGTTATTATTATTATTATTATTAAACACAGACCTTAATGAACACACCTCTGAAACCTTGGGATTCAATACCCGTAAAGCACTGCTGCCGTATTTAAGATCAATCGATCATGGCGACCTCCAATATGACATAGAGTTCAGCAACAGAGTTACCTAGGTGCGACTTACCTGTTGTTCTCTCTGGCGTTTTGCAAGACTCTGTCAGGGATTGATCCTGAACAAGGAACAGGACACTGGAATCAAAACTGGACTCAGGACTCAAGCTACGTAGGAACAGGTTACATTGCCGTCTGAATTGTCACCTATCCAACAATAATCAGAAGGGCTACATGAACTTTAGTTTCTTCTCACAAATGTGAACAGGTAGTTTTATTAAAGTTTCACAAGTTATAACACCACACAACAATAAAAAATGAAATGCGTTTTACCCAAATATATATTATATCCGAGATTTTTGACTCACTGTGAGTTAGTAAACGATCGTCTTCCGTGGCTTGCTAAACAAGCTGGAGAGTTCAAGTTTGAACTGGGTTCAAAGAGGAACTGTTCTCCGATGTTCTTCAGTCGTCTTTTATCCTCTTCTTTCCCGCGGCTTGTCACATGGTTTGACACGTGGTTTGTTACATCCTGTCCATGCAAGCTGGTGCGTTTAAAGGTGTCCTTCTTTATTGCTATAACTGTTCACTTCCCGCAAGGAAATACATAACAGATGTTCTCCTCGGAAGGGGAAGTGCATAGAAAGTTCATCTTCTCGAAGGAGGAAGTGAGTACTACAGGTCTTTAAGGATCTTTTTTTTATATTTCTGTGAGGGAAACTTCTGCAGCAATGGAGAGTCAGGACTCAGAGAGACATGAGGAGAGTTGGAGCTTTGATGTCAAACACTGATGTTTATTTACAAGTATCGGCCGGAGAAATTCACATCACAACTCACACAGCCAGAGATTCTGACTGCCCTGGTGGGTTGCCATGTCAAATCTGACCAGCCTCTCTCGAATAGACCTTTTAACTAGTTTACAGAGAGTTAATCCACATATTGGGGATGGTGCGTAAACACCTGGGAACACTGGAGATACTGAATCACTTGCCTAACTCTTAGGCTCTGTGACCGAGAGTTGACCGGTCATAAATCTGAGAGTATGACTGCATTAGCACATTCCTTACGGGAGATAACAGACTCAGGGTTGGTGATAAACGTCAACAGGCAGAAAGGTTAAATATCTTAGGAGTAAAGACAGAATTAATCCCTAACATTCTTGATGTTCCAGGATTTAACATTTGAACCACAGCTGCACCATCGAAAATTGTTGAATCACCCATAGGTACACTACCGTTTTCAAGCAGATCTGATTCTAGGCAGCGAAGTAGATCTGCTTTAACCCCAATCAGAATGTTGCCTCCAGTTGACAGAGCTGGTGGGGATCCCTGGTTTTCATGGGAGAAGAAATTGTCGATGTCTCCATCTCGTGTTTGACAGGAGATGTACAGCCTCGAAAAGAGACCACAGTCACTCTTCAGTGCTGCAAGCTGTGCCTTTTGTTTCGACTTCATCTTGACCGGTGGCCTACTGAAAGGTGGCAACTTGTTCTTTGGAAGTGTTTGTGTGACAGTGTTCTAGCCTCTCTTTCACAAACGTGGTGTACTGCTCCTCACCAAGGGTCTCGATCCTTCTCACAGTTTCAGACACTTTGATATCCATGATGTCCCTTGTGTCAATGACTAGTAAATCTTGGCTGTGTTCTAGGAATGGATTTCCCATCTCTTCCAGCACTGTCACACGTGCTTTAACTTCCTTCAGAAATGCTGCTTGTACGCCAGGTACCTGGACATTTCTGGCCCTGCTACCATCCAGCGTCTAAGTGCTCCTGGATTGCCAGTCAGTCCAATAGCCCCACCAGAACCTTTCACCATTGCATTGTTCTGCTCATGGCACTGGTCGAGTGCCATGGCCGAGAACTTGTTGCTGGTTTTGTGCACCACAACATGTCCAGACTTGAATTCTGCTAGGACATGTGGATGTTTTTCAGCGAGAGTCATCATGTCACGGATGTGTACGGAAAGCCATCTGGAGTAGTGTGTGTGATCTAGGGCGAACATCCAAGGCATGATCTGTGTCAGGGATTCCAAGTACAGCTGGAAGTTACCTTCACAAAGTGACCTGATGTACTGCAGCAAGAGAAGCTCCAATGACAGGGTCTTTAGCCAGTAGTCAAAGTAGACACTGGCCTTTGCTCGCTGTATGCACCACTCCTCAAAAGGCGGACTATCAGGTTGCATGGAATTAGAGTCATCAGGTGTGCAGTCTTCACTGTAAGCTTGTTGGAGGAGTGTATAAAGGCTTGCAGCTGTGAGCTGGTGCGCATGGCGGGTCTTGGTGACATGGCTGGCATGTATGAAGGAATTTGCTGTTCCGGAACTTGCAATGTCAGCCTGTACCAGGG
>NW_011350292.1:0-2790 GCF_000735185.1 Notothenia coriiceps
TAGTGCTGCAGCACCTCTTTTCACCCTCTGTCTGAAACCAGAGCCCAGTCTGCTCTGATTGGTTAGCTGGCCAGCTCTGTTGTGATTGGTCAAACACAGGCTATCAAGTACAATGTGTTGGAGCGCTAGCCGAATAGAAGCACGAGTGTTACATAGTGATGTAATTTTTGTTCCAGAAGTAAAAAATGAGTCCAGCCTCTGCAGACCAGTTACATGCACAACAACCTATATAACACCAGGAGAGAGAAAACCCCAAAAAGCCTAATACGGCCTCTTTAAACATTGATCTGAGGGCTACTTGTCCACCTTTGATCTCCTTAAGGACATTCACTAACTCTGCATAAGAACTTACTGTAATTAAATCTGTTGCAACAGCAGCTGCCATCCGGTTGTATCACTTTCATTTCCAACAAAAGGGACATTATTTACTGCAGCAGTTAAAAGATAATCGTGTGGGAATGCATCATGCATCATGAATGATAACATTCATTTTCAGACAAATGATATTGAGCAATAACTTCTTTCCTAAATAAACAGCAAGTCGAGACTCCTGTCCTTGGCACTTGTTCGGGCCTTGTGTTTGCTCCCGTCTGCACCCTTTGTAAACGTTCCTGTTTGAAAGGGCTGTAGGGATGGGGGTTCAACACTTCATTGCAAAATATGACGCTTGAGTGGTTATCACTTATCAGATATACAGCAGGTGCGTGCAGACACTGGTAGAGTTGGCGCTAAACCACACGGTGATGGTAATATGCAAAGAGCCTGGCACCAGATCGTTTTAGCTGCGGGGGGAATTTAAAAGTGAAAGGTGAAGTGGAAGTTAAATGAATGGAAGAAGTAAGAGACCACAGACTGGAACAAAAGGAAATGTCACAGTCTCAAAAGACCCCGCTGTTTGAACAAATACACAAATGCGTCATATTTCCTCATCAGCTCTTTTATAGGAAAGGGATCTCGGACGGCTCCAAAATCAGTTCCTGCGAACTTCCTCAAGGGTCAAGCAGGAGGTGATCCAACAAGCCGTGTGCAGAGAGTGAATACACATACTATACAGAGATGCTGTATGAGAAACCAATGTGAGTTTGGAACATTGAACAATATAAATCTATTCTAGTAGACCTCAACAATGGAGTTATGATCAGTAGACATGGCCATGACATGGGACCTTTAAAGGTCAGCTATCATGCAAAATGTACTTTTGGATGTCTTTTCTACATTAATATGTGTCCCAGGAGACTCACAAAGTGTCATTATACTGTATTCGGTATTATTATAGCCCCATATCAAATATAGCATAATAGGTGAGCTTTAACACACATTGAGAGGAGTAGTTGTACACGTTGTCCATTGTCCTTGCCTCATGTGGTTCCAATTTTGCTCTACATTGTTTTCACCCCAGGACATTTTTCCAGTCTCAGGTTTCCTTTCTCTTACCTAAGCATGTCCTCAGTGTCCATTTCATCAGGATTACCTGCAGCCCCGGATTAGTTCAGTAGATGTATGCGCTGAAGAGGGCTTGGAAGAGGCTGATAATCATGCAGAGATTGATACACCTGCGTCACTTAGCTTTTATTGGTGATGTAATCATGACACAAAGCCATAGCTGATTACTGAGAAGATGTGCCCTCGAGCGTGAGCCGTGACTTACACAGAAGAACAGAAGATCCCGGACCTCGATTTGGATCCATTTCATTCGAGCGTTGCACAACACAACTGGAGTGTTTCTCAACATGTCACACAAAGCCTCGCGGATAAAAGGAGCCTGACGTGATGAAGGAGTGTTAGCCAACAAATGGGCACATGTGTAAGCGATAAGTCCAGTTATACTGTAGTGTAGTGATGAAGTCCTTTTGTAGGTGGTCCCATAAGCATCAGTGAGGGGTCCCTAGGAAAAAGACATAAGGGTTTCCCCCATTGGATTTCAGTGTATCGCAGAAAATAAGCTTTGTGGCCAACACATGTTTATGATACTTAAAACGTTTTGTTCGGCAGGATCATCTCCATACATTAGCACCACTTTAAGACTCAATCGCTAGGCTATAAGTATAGATGACACTCTTATAGCGCCTTTCAAGCGACCCAAGGCCGGTTTCATGCTGTGAACAAACAAAAACACAAGAAGGGCAAATAATAAAGTGAAAATTAAATAAATAGCAGTGGGAGTGGAAGCAGGCGGGCTATCAACGACCTCCATCCTGCTCACATTAGTGTCACCACCGCTAAGCTTGATGAGGTTTAGTAGTTTATAAAGTCACTTGTTAGCAACCGCTGTTTTATGATATATAGAAGCTTTTGACATTCACAAGCTGTGTGAGGTATTTTATGTTGTAGAACAAATATCTGACGGCCCGTCTACACTACAGGCATAAACAAATCTTGAAGCTGGGCGTGTCTGAAGCTTGGCGATTTTTTGCGAGCAACGCCACCAACAACCAATCACATGAATCTCCCGCCCCCGACATACAAAGCAATAGCAATGTTAAAACGAAGTAAACTGGATATAAACTCTCCAAACAGGCGAAAAACCTACTAGTTTCACCCACTGTCTCTGCCACCTCCCTCCATGCCTGGTTCCTCCGGTTTGTATCCCGGTAAATAATTATGGTCGTAAAGAACCGGGTGATTTGCTACCGTAATATCTCGTTTGGAATATGAGGAAATGAACTGCGGTCTGGCTCTCCCAGCTTGCACGCGGTTTGATTGGCTAGCGCTTGCACTGGCGGGATTTGCATAAACGGGATTTGCATAAACGGGATTTGATTGGCTGATGCCAAGCATCGAGCCTCAAAA
>NW_011350293.1:0-2539 GCF_000735185.1 Notothenia coriiceps
ACCCGATAAAATATATACATACCAGGGATTAGCCAGCTCCAGTGGGTCGACTACAGCACAGAGAGCACCGACTCCACCCTGAAAGAGACACGCAGAGATACGTTAGATTTAGAGAAAAAAAAATCCAAACTATTTAATTTTCTGCTTTAAATTCGCTCAGACATCCAAGGAAGGATTGGGCCATCACTGGTCTCACGACCTCTGGTGGAAACTACGAATGGCAGGAAGAAGCTTCATCACAGCGAATTCAATAACTTCTTGTTAGTATATAATAAACTTGCTCACCTGTATCGAAGTTAATCATTTCTGCTTGCCGATGATTTCATCCCATCATCCTTCATGATCAGCAGCTTCACTACGGTGGCCTGGAGGGTCATTTCTCCACGGCGCTGATGGTACTCTGGGTAGCAAGGAACAGACTTGTATAAGAGTCTAAAACCCATGATTTAAAATAAATAAACATTATTTTTATTGCACAAAAGCGCTCAGACATCCAAGGAAGGATTGGGCCATCACTGGTCTCTCGACCTCTGGTGGAAACTACGAATGGCAGGAAGAAGCTTCATCACAGCGCAGGAATCTACAATAAAAATGAATTAAAATGCAAATAAAACCAATTAAAAATGTTCTTACCTGGTGTGGACTTCAGCTATCAGCTCAGAGATGAAGCAGCACCCGGAGACACACATGTTAAACCTGAAAAATGTAATATATACAGTTAATAAAATGTTTATCGCATGAAAAACATCAGAGCTAAAGTGGGCTGTGTAGCATTAATGCACCGAAATTAGTTTAATTGTGGCGATACATTTTAATAAATAATGTTGTATTTGAATTGTGAAGCTGTAATGAGATGCTGGGCACCACCATGTGTTCAACTGTAGGAAACACATTTAAAACGTAAATAAAAGTCTTAAATATCCAGTGTACTGCAATGATACAAGCACCACGAACATACAACTCATTTAAATGCTTTTTTAGTCTGTTTAACAACTACATTTGAACACGAGGGCTTGATTCAGCATTTCGTTTATGTAAATAGTTTTTAAAAAAGCAGATTTGAATCCACGTTTTTAGTTAAAAACACTTTTAATGACTCCGGTTTTTCGGTTAAAAACAACGTGTTGGAAGTTCCAGCATTTTTGGATGCTGTGACAATCTACGAACATCCGTTAAATAAACTCATCATCTATGATATATTAAGACATATTTAACTTCTATATGATGTTATTGATACGTACAATGTTATATTTAATGGTAAAAAGTTATATTTAAAGTTATATTTACCGTTTGTTTCGGAGATGATGTCGTCTCTGCTGAGTCGTTTTCTGGAGGAAGTGATTGAAGAAGCGCTGCTCACTGCTATTTATACCAACATGGCGCGAGGACCGTTTTCACGAAGACTCACCGCCACCTAGCGGCCTGGAGGGGGAATCACACCATGCCTGCAAATACAAATATAAAATGTTTAATTATGCATTCTTAATCCTGTATCATATGTTTAAAAAATATCTGAGAATATATAAAAATTACAACAAATACATTTTAGTTGTGGGCAGAATAAAAAAGTGTTGTTTTTCTCTTAAAAGGATTTTATTTAATAACAATTTTGCTGTGTAAAATAAGATTTAAAAAAAAGCAAGATAAAGTATTTTGACATATTTCGTTGTGGTATGAGCATGAGCAATTCAATAATATGACACACACACACACACACCATTTCCAATATATTATTTTCTGATACACATTAGAAAAAGATTGATAATAATCATAGGCAACTATATATATATTTTTTGTTTTTGTGTGTAATAAAAAACAATAATAATAAAACACGCAATAAAGAAATGAGTGTATGTAAAAGTCAGTTTTAAATAAAAAATATAATTCAGAGGGGAGAGAGACACTGTGACAAACAGAGAGAGAATCATCCGCCCACGCACACACCATCACATAACTGACAGACGTATCGACCAATAACACAGCTCTATTTCTCCTTCTATTGCTCCTGATTGGTCGACGCTCTAGCAAGTGTCTTTAAAGCCTTTTTCTCACCTCTCTCTCTCTCCTCTCCCCTCTCCCATCGCCTGGTGCTGCTGCTGCTGCAAGCTGCTGGTGTTGCCGTGACAATGATATCCTCCTCCCCCCTCCCCTCCCACACACACACACACACGCACACTCACACACACACAAACACACACAGCAGAGAGCAGAGGGAGCAAACAGGAGGATATCATGTCGCAATGGCTGCAAAACAGGAGAACATGGTGAGTGCTGGCTCTCTGATTTTGGGGTGAGGTTTGGGGGGTAAAGGGGGGAGACAGCAGCATCCGTAGCATGGTGTGACGGGGGGAGAGAGGTGAGGAGAGGAGGAAAGGAGGAGAGGGGGAGAGGGATGGAGGAAATGAGGATGCAGATTGCAGGCTGAACGAGACTGAGCCACCTTTAGCATCAGAGCAAATACAAGTGTGTGTGTGTGTGTGTGTGTGTGTGTGTGTGTGTGTGTGTGTGTGTGTGTGTGTGTGTGTGTGTATGTGTGTGC
>NW_011350294.1:0-3279 GCF_000735185.1 Notothenia coriiceps
CTACCCTTTCCCGTCCTAGGAGAACGAGGAGACCCTTGCAGGCTGCCGCCTTGCCGATGATCTCCGGCAGCTCCAGCATGATGCCCCCCAACGCCGGCAGTGCCGTGGCAACGCAGAAGGGGACCGCGTGCTCGGCCGCCACAACCGTACCTCGCTCCGAGGGGAGAGCCGCATGGCGAGCCATGGAGGGAGACGGGTAGGAGTTGTCCGACTCCTGCCCACCACTCGGCTCCAGAAACAGGCTGTCGTCCCTGTGCTCCTGGACGGGCCAGTCGTCCTCCTCAGCCGCGGCAGCTAGAGCGTTCGCTCTTCGCTGTCTGTCGGCTGATGGGAGACGGGCACAATGCGAACACGCGACCTGCTGGTTGAGAGCCGCGTACGCGTGCTCTGGCCCCAGACAGGATTCGCATATCGCGTGTAGGTCATAGCTCATGATGTACCCCGTTTTACATGAGGGACAATCACGGACACAATTGTTGCTCATGACTCTAATTCCTTTCCTGTGCTTCAGTACTGTTGACGGTTGCTGAAGAAAAGAGGGAGCAGATTGCCGGGCCACCTTCCTATTTATACCGGAAGGAGGCCCGAGGGTGGGGCCCACCTTGCGGGTGGGCGTGGACTACAAGTGTTTCAGTGCTGCGCGGGGGCGCAGGGGGATTACCCAATAGCGATAGCCTTAGAGGGCGAAGCCATATACGAAATAGAACCAAACATTTCCAGCTGGGGTGGCACGGGTTGGCAGCTGCTACCTCAGAAAAATGCCTTGCCACCCTAGTTGCCACCCTAAATGTAGGCAATTAATTTATTGATAATATTTTTTTAGAGGTTGATTATAAATGTTGTTGACATTTCTCATTCTTCAGTTGAGGAGAAACTCGTGAACCTGATGCTTGGAGGATGAACCAATCAGCATTTTTTGGACAAATTTAAATCCTAAATTCACTGTTAGTTTTGGGAATTAAAGCCGTAAAGAGAGCTGTAAATGTTATACTGAAGTGAAACATCTTTATTAAGGTGTAAAGGTGGCCGGAGCAGCAGCTATTCGGGATAATGATGATGAAGATGCTGAGGGGTTTAAAGATGTAGATTATTGATATCCTTTCAGCTGCCAATGTGTGTTTTTCTGCCTCAGCAGTTTTGTGGCATCTGCCAAAGCCCCGGTTTAAAATCTTGGGTCAAACATTGCTTCCATCGACATAAAAGTCATCGATTCCTCATCGGACAACCTCACTCGTGTTGATTTGCTGGACGTACTCCGAAGAGGGCTACTGTCAGTGACATGATTGTAGCATTGTTTTCCTGTACTGGGATTAGCAGTGGAATCACTTCCTGTTTTGGGAGCTTCACTGTGAAATATTTAAGATATTGAGACTGTCACATTGTTTTACTGGAAAATGCAAACTGTAAAATCAACCTGTTTTTTATTTATTTAGTTCAGACCAAGGAAAACATTTTACAGGTTTATAGGTTAGATATTTTTTACACATGTTCTATCGTATTGACAACTTAGTATAGTTTCAACAAGTATACTGTAGCTTAAAGCACTGATAATGATGTTACAGTGAAAAATAAAAAAGTATCTGTAAAATATCTGTATACCTATGTACAACTTATAGGACATAATTGACTACTTTACAGTCATTCCTCAGATCAGCAATCTTTTACAAATAATTTCTATCCATAGGTTAAAGTAAAGTTCTTAGCTTTTTCCTTCAAGGATGACATGTTTTGTTGAATATGAATCAGAGCAGTTGTACTGGAAAACAAAAGTCCATAAAAAGTCCTTGCAGTATATTCCACTTTTACAGTGTGTCTCTATGCCCTCTATGACCGCAACATGTTAGACCAAACTTCATAACAAACGTACACAGACACAATGCTTTTAAACTGCCACCCCGTATTACAGTCCTGCCCTGTCATCTGTACAAATGACCAGTGAGATGATGAATGCTGTTGTCATTTCTCCACAGTGCTGCAGTTCTGGCAGGCGGGGAATCAATGTGAAACCCCCTGAGACTCATTCTGCTCTTTATATCCCTGCCACGGCACACACAATGACCACAGCATGAGAATCCCAACAACACCTCATTCATCATTTAGTCTTTCTGTGTGAAGACTTTGAAAGACGCTGAGAGGCAGTGTACTTTTTTCACCTTGATTTACATGGAAGAATGAGCCAGGAACATGTTGAGTTTTTCTGTTCTGTGAGAGTGAAATTATCCAGCATTGACTGTGCTGTGTTTTTGAAAGAAAGTTTTTTTTATTCCAGAAACCAGAACTTTTTCCCGCATCCTGTGGACTTCCTTTCATGGAACGTCAGTCTTTAATATAGGTAGATTATCCTCTCTGGTGTCTTCCCTTCTGTGTGTTTTATTTTGGAAAATGTAATAAAAGAACAATTCAGCTGGAACGCTTACTCGTCAGATGAATAAAAAAAGCTACTTTCATCGGCCACAGTACGCCTTATTGCTTCTGACATAACTTAGCGTGATATCAAGCAACACAACAGGTGATTTATCTTTTATCTTAACATTATTATTCCAAAATATGCAGTTTAGTCTCACTTCCAGTCTAATTTAAAGACGATTCTCCTGTGATGGTGTTGTTTTATATTTTCGCACACTGTGAGCAAGGTGTGGTTTTCACTTAAAGTTCCCATGTCATGGCCATTTCCATTGATCATAATTCCATTGTTGAGGTCTACTAGAATAGATTTATATTGTGCAATTTTCCAAAATCACTTTGGTTTCTCATACAGCATCTCTGTAAACTACGTGTATTCACTGAATTTCACTCCCTGCCTTTAACGGCTCGTTGTAGCTCCAATAGCTCCAGCCCCCACCCTCCCTGTGAGCACAGTGTGCTCTGATTGGTCGGGACGTTGTGAATCACGCTGAGCTCCGTGGAGGTGTGGTTTCCTTGTTTAGCGACAGCGAAACACAGCCAAACTCACCATGAGCACACACAAAGTCACAGCCGAAGTAAAAACAATAAGTCTGGTTTGATATTGAGTAAGAAAAAGGTTGATAAACGCTGTGAGAATGGGTCTGCAGTAGGGGTTTCACCAACTAATCGACTAGTCGACTAGTCGACTACCTTTACCACTAGTTGGCGCTGTAGGCCCTAGTCGACTAGTCGTGAAAAAAATTGAGGTAAACGAGGTGCTGCAAAATGCTCCAAAACGCGTCCGACATTCTTATGTATGGCAGTACTTCAACGAAGATGTAACCAACTCCACAGTGAAGTGTCAGTTGTGTACAGCTGTACTGAAGTACAATA
>NW_011350295.1:0-7018 GCF_000735185.1 Notothenia coriiceps
TTAAAATAATCTTTTTTAAACCTTTATTTAACCAGATGGTCCCATTGAGATTATTGATCTCTTTTTCAAGGGAGACATGTCCAACATGGCAGCGAGTAGGTTACAACATGAACATAAAACAACAGATAACACACAAGGACATTGTATTTACAGGGCTACATGTACATACCTAGAGACATTGACAAGTACCAACAGTATATTTATATCTCTCCCTGTCAATAAGCCTCACCTTCTTGGCAAAAACTGTATTGCTTTTGAAGTGGTGGAGAGACAATGCACAGTTTTACCCACTGCTGTCACCCATGGCCAAAGCATACAGTATCTCTCTGTCCCAGCAACATCAGTAACAAGCAAGAGAGTTTTTTCCACAGCAGGGAAAACGCCCAAACATCCCAGCTTCTACCTGGAAATGTGGACATGCTCATATTCCTAAAAGATAACCTTGATGATGCTGAGTGAGTGAGTTAGACTTGAGTTACTTTAAAAACTAAAGTGAAACTTTATTTATTCTATTGCAGGGTCTTATTATTATTATATTGTTGACACTTTAAAATACTACTATCCTACTAAAATGCTGTACAAATCAGATGTATTATTTAATAAAAAATAAAAAAATTCAAGTAAAAAAGAAAATTCAATTTTTTTCTCCCTTTATTTTTCAATATCGTGATAAATATCGTACCGTAGACGTTTTATCGCGATATTATCGTACCGTGAGTTTTTGGTATCGTTACATTCCTAGTATTAAGGCGAGTTAATTCCACCTTGGCTTATATGCAAATGTGAAGGTCAATTACTCTTGTAAATGTTTTATTCCATTTAGCTTTTGCCTTGTAAATCTGAACTCTGGTATAACACATCAATCCCCCTTCACGTAGGTAGGGGACCAATTCTGGATTCAAACCAGAAACATTTTCACCGAAAGACACAAGTTTGCATCCCTGAAAACTGCCCAGCTAAAATGTTAATGATAGTCAAATGTTTTATTGGATTATGAATCATGTTGAAGTGTGTTGGCTATTGTCTTGCGCTGTAGTTGTTCCAGGTCGTCTCACATTTCAGTGCTTTATTTGCCTTTGATTTTCTTTAACACTGGAAAACAGGTAAATGAAAGACATGTTTTTAAAGCCCTTAAGGTTCCTTTTAATAAGATAAAACCAACAAAATCTGAAGAAGACAGAGGAGAATGCCTGCTTGGGACAGAGAGACCGTCACTGACCCACACTCACCTGGCTTGTGGCTTGAATGAACTCTTGAGCTTTCGCTCTGCTGGCGATATTGGCCTCCTCCATTTTGAAGAGCAGAGCAGTCACTGAAATTTCAGCAAAAGCACATTTACACCTTTGGGGCCATGATTCAAATATAAGTCATATTTTGTTGTTGTTTAAGAATGTATTCGAAAGAACATGAACTGCATGCTGAATTGTTTATTATTGAAGGGTCTGTTTTCTACATGCTTTGGAAATAACAACTTTAAGATACTTGAAATAGGTATACTACCTTATTCTTTTCAAAATGAAGCTACACTGGTGTGTGGCTGCAGATCAAAGTGCATTTGATCTTTTACAAATATTAAAGGTTAGAAGACTATTACTCATTTCCTGTCACAGGGTTGACATTTTAAGTTTTAAGCCTCTGAACTCTCTTTATATGAACAAGAAATACAATCAAATGAGTGGAGGTTTACTGTACTGCAAGCCCCTAAAGGTGTGCATGTTTCGGAATGACATCTGTGGAGAAAACTCACATGCTAGGACTCCTCCAGTGGTACAGTCTACTCCGGTCTGCAGACTCCAGGGGAGGGCAGACGATTCTGGAGGGGGGGGGTGAGGCTTACTAGCAGATGAGGAAGACACAGAGGAGGAGGAGGGGTCTGCCGAGGACAGAGGCAGAGAAATGGAAGTCGGACCACAGCTTGCTGTAGAGGATGAGCAAGGAGGGGAGGCCAGGGGTTTGGGTGTATCATCTAGGGAAGGGGGTTTGGCAGTGGGTGTAGACAAGGCAATGCTGACACCTGCTCCCTGGGGGGGGGGCAGGCTTGAAGGACTGGATGCCTGGGGCGTGGGGCTTGTTTGAGATGGACAGTCTTCAGCTAGGAAAGAAAGGTCTGGGGTTTTACAGCTGCTGTCCACAGTCTGAGAGTCTGGGGAAGACTCCCTGGTGTCCCGTAGAGGAGCCATGGAGGGTGGAGGCGTGTGCGGGGGGGAGGAGGAGGGTGGGAGCACACTGGTAGAAGAGGAAGAAGAGGAAGAGGAGGAAGAACATGGTAAAGGGCCAGCTTGGCTAGTATGTGGACTGACTGACTTGCTACCCTCCCCACTGGCTGACTGATCTACAGAGACCCCCCCCCAGCCTTCAGATAGGGCTTTGGTTTGGCTTCCGTCTCCAGCAGTCAACCTTAAAACGCCAGCTTTCTCTCTTGTCTTCTTGGCTAGGCGACGACGGCGCTTAGTTGTCAGAGATGATGAGGGGGAGGAGGCGGAGGAGGAGGTGGATGTAATGGAGCTGGCTTTAGTTTTCTTGGACTTCAGTCCTGAAGGACTGGACAATGAGGATTGTGGTGCAGCAAGGCTGCTGCGCTTCCCCATACTGGCCATATCTTTACTGCGTGATAGGGGCTCCGAGCAAGGTTTGAGGAACGGAGACCTGCTCTCATTGTCCCTGCAGAATACTACTGCAATTGAGCCACCCACCACAGAGTTCCCAGTCCCCCCTCCTGTTCCTCCTGGCCCTATGAGATCCATGCCGAGCTTTCCAGTGCCCACTGAAGCCCCTGTGGTGCTGCTCACACCCTCACGCACTAGCACAGACACTTTTGACTGAAGCTTGCCTTTCCGACTAACGCCACTTTCTTTCTTTGATTTGCCAGAGTGAGACAAATCTTTTCTGCTGCTTTTGTCCCCTTTTTTTGCCTTCACCACCTTCCTGGTTCTCTTTGTTGAGGGCAGGCCAGATGAGGTAGAGGCAGGGCCTGAAGTAACTGTCAGTGAAGAGAGGCATTTACTTTTGGTTTTATTGGAAGAGGAGGATTGAGATTTGGCAATTTTTTTGAATGTATGCAATTTCTTTTTCGGGTGATGTCGTCCAGTCTTGGGGATAGTTTTAGTTTTGGGGCTGGCAATAGTTTGTTCTGGGGGCAGGGCAGCAGGGGGTGTATCCTCCAAATATGGGTAGTCTGAGTCCAAAGCCTCTCCATCCAAAGACAACACATCAATCTCCAATTTATCTGAATAGTGGTCTGACTCGTAGCTCTGATACCTTGGTGGTGATTGTGATTGGCTGTGACAACTTCCCTGCTCCTCCATCTCTCCAGCTGAGTGCCACTTCCTCTTCTTCTTCCTCTTGTGGGGCTTGTCAGAGTCCTGTGTGGGGCAACAGGGAGAGGCCGGGGCCAGTCGTGGGGAGCCAGGTACTGTGGTGGTGGTTGTGGTGGTGGTGACTGTGATGGTTCTCTTGATGGCAAAGAGGTCAGACCCAGTGAGGTCTTGGATAGAGGGCGGAACAACAGGCCGACCGTCCAGACGTCGCTCCCTCTCATGCTGCCCGTCTCTCTCTTCGTCCCTCTTCTCCCTGCTTGGTTTAGACCTCTTTGGAACGCCTCGCTCTCTGCTGCTTGAGTGTTGTCTTATTTTTCTTTGTCCGTCTTTACTTTTGGAGTTAGAATCTCTAACTCTCTCATCTCTTCTTTGGCTAGTGGTCTGACTGTGCTCTCTGTCTCGATCCCTGTCTCTGTCTCTGTCTCTGTCTCTGTCTCTCCCTCTATCTCTCTCTTTTTCTCTGTCTATTTCTAGAGATAGGTTTGAAAAGGAGTGTCTGGTGTGCCTCCCCCTTCCTGAAGAGTTGCAGGATCTTGAGAGCTCTGGGCTGCTAAGCATTTTTTTCTTTCTCTTCCGGCTACTGCTCCTGCTGTTCCTTCTTTGTTTTACCTCCTTCCCGGACTTATGGCCTCTTTCCTTTTCTTTGCTCCTCTCCCGACATCCCTCTTTGTCCTTCCTAGTCTTTTTTCTTCTCTCCTCCTTGTCCCCTGCCTTCCTATTCTTGCTTTTCAGTTGGTCGTGGTCCTTGGAAATCTTGGAGGACTTGCTGTGGTTCTTGATGCCTTGTTGTACCGGAAGTGTGAGAGGGGGAGAGGGAGTGGAAGATGGAGGATTCAAGGGAGGAGGCAGTGACTGAGGAGAGATAGGGGAAGGAGAAGGAAAAGATAGATATCTTTCCTTTCGCCTGTTGACCAGCTTCCTCCTAAGATCCTCCACTCCTACCACAGGCTCGTCCTCAGGCTCCATGTCCACATCCCAGCTGCTCTTTGTGCACACAGACACGAAGCCGTCCCCGTCCAGCACCCGAAGGATGCGCTCTGGCTTTGAGCCAAAAAAGGAGACACTGGGAGAATTAAGTGGGATAATTTCTCCAGTTGATGGTCTTTTATTGTTTCCATTCCTGTCGGTAGCTCCAACTATCTCCCCCTCCTCTATCTCGGAGTGATCAGACTCAGCACTCTCCCTATGCTCCCCAGCTTTTGCGGTGCTACAGTCCACTCTCCTCCTGAGAGGGAGTCGGGTGGCTGGTCTGGGGCTTTGCAGATCCGCCAAGGTATAAGTGGAATCTGGAAGTTCTTCCTTTTGCTCTCCTTCCTCATCACCTCTCTCAGCATTTCTGACTTTTGCAATTCCATCAGGGTCTGATTCTGGGGAACCAGTGGGGTCAAAGGGGTCATATTTCTCCCCATCTTCCCCCTTCACTCCCTCAATTTCATTGAAAGGATCAAACATGTCAATTTTCTTGCCCTTTTCTTCACAATCAACACCTGGTTGCACTGAAGCGTGAGGAAAGGATTCTAAGGAGGTGGTGTTGGGTGTATTTAAGGAGAGGGACTGCTTTGCTAGAGAGGCAGAAGTGGAGGACACCTTGGCCACTTCTGTCCCTTGGGTCTGTCCTTTTACATGGCTCTGATAACCTAAGTTAATGCAAACAGAGGAGGATGTAGATAAGGGAGAAGACGGATTAGATGAAGGATATAAGGATGGCGAGCAGGGAGTAGGGCTCCAGGCAATCTCTTTATCTCCACTCGGGGAAGAGGAAGCAAGGGGCCTCCTTTTGAAGCCTGATGCTGGACTCAAGTCCATGGGCCAGGAAAACTAGTGGTGCAAAAGTCAGACAGCGGGACCCTTCGGTTTGAAGCCCCGACAAGGATACGTCACAGAAATGGAATCCAGGAATAAACCTAGAAGACAAACACATGCAGTGCATTTGTGAACACTTCAGGAGTGATAGAATGACAATGCAGGGATATGAGCAAGCTAGTTTGGATCAATTACAATTTGTAAGCAAACAAATGACAAGGGATTTGAGGTTGGAAAAATGCAACATTCTAATGGCTCATTTCCACTGCAGGGCCTCGCACGGCTTAGTACGGTATAGTTAGGCCTTGGTAGGCCAAGCTCACTTTATGCTGCGTTTCCATTACAGGTTAGTAGCTGGGGCAGTAACTATAGTAACGCAGTGTAGGTGGAGCCGTGACGTCATCTTCAATGCGAACCACAGAAAACCAACATCAGCCGTTATCTTTTAGCACTCAGAGCTCACAGCTCCTCATATCTGTTTAGAAACTAGACAAAAGTTAAACAAGTACAAACCACAGACTGTCTGTATCATGGTGAATACAGTCGCTGCTTTATTTATGTCTGTAGGCCGTTGTTGTGAGTGTGGACGGTCGGAGCATATACTGCGTTAGCTTAGCCGATCTCCATTCAGAAAAGACGCATTTTAAAAGGTTTTTCCCCTGCTGTCTGTCTGCAGACTTGTCAAAGCATCAATTCATGGTTTTTACTAACCCGTATCAGTATGTTGTTACTTCGGCATCATTTTGAAACTTGAATTACAATTAAATCACGGTCAAATATGTTCATTTTGTTGTAGTTGTAGCCCCCTTGTCAGCGATTCTCTCACTAGTTTAGCATATTCAGCCCGGTTGTTGGCCCGGAAAGAACCTCGATTTTGGAGGGTAAGAAAAACCGTGAAAAAGTACCCGTTAGACGGAACCACCCCTAGTGGAAACGCAACAAAAAACGGGCCAGGTTTGCCACGGCACGCTTAAGCCGTGCAGCAGTGGAAATTCGCAATAAGTAAACCTTCTCAGACATGAAATCTTTTTTAACTTGTTTCCTTCTTCCAGACACAAATGATCATATTCTCTGGTTTAAGTAGTCATTGAATATGTATTATCTTTGGTGAACACCTCAGATTTATATTTTCCTACAGATAAAATAGTTGCTACGTTGCTGCACTGTATTAGTTGAGATTCAACAAGAAAACAGTTTTGCTTTGTCGTAGTTAGTATGTATGTATTTCAAGAATGTTCGCATTTACTAATCTGGCAATCGCTATAAAAATTATATAAACCACCTTAAGGCTGAATATCCAAATAAATTCGTACCTATAAGGGAACCCTCATTTGTAAAGGTTAATACCAAGGTTGTGGTTAAAAAAGTTGTGATTTATAATAATCTTAATCTCCCAGGAAGGTTCCTAATGCAGCAAAAGGACCTGTAAAGTACCAAAGTGGCAGACATGATAAGAGCTATTCAGATTCTTTAGATCAGGGGTGGGGAACCTTTTTCCTCTCAAGGGCCATTTCAATTTTTTCAACATCCTCCGAGGGCCGTACAAATTATTGACCTGTGCTTTAAAAAACCAAAATCACAACTCATTAATTTGGCCTTTCTTTCATTCTGTGCAAAGAAAAAGCAACCTCTTAATCCAGATATCTTACCATGACTCGCGCATGCATGCACGTGCACGGTTGTGGCATGACCACCAAAACAGAAAGATATGGACACAAGATGTGTGCAAACGTATTTAGTTTCTTATCCATGTGAACATGATCTAAGTGGGGGAAACCTAATCTCCTCTAGGGGGGTCATGCTCCCCCGGGAAGATATTTTTTTTTGAATGTTGGAAGTTAAAAGCATCAATCTGGTGCACTTTGAGAGCAACATTAAGAGCTCTATGGATACATCTC
>NW_011350296.1:0-1578 GCF_000735185.1 Notothenia coriiceps
CTCCAACACACAGTTGCACGGGGTGCAGAATAGTTTCCCCCCACTTTTTGCCCGGTCTTTAGTAGAAATGTTCGTCGGTAAATGAGATGGATTAGATATTTTCATCTTGGTGTTTTCTCTATCGTGTGAGCTCCACACGTTCACTCTATACAGTGTTGTTTACATTCTGTGATGCGCGAGCTGATGACGTCACGTCAAGACGAGTTAACTTTTTTTTTTTTTTATTTTGTGTGGAAAAATGCGGGGATTATGCGGCCTTTTGATAAATATGCGGCCTTTTAGAAATCTGCGCCATTTTGCTGATTATGCGGTAAATTCTGCAATCGCAGAATCGCGTTTTTCTGGAGGGTCTATATTCTGATGCAGGGCTGAGAGACAGACATGCTTTATGTGTCTCACTGGATCAAAAGAGGAATAAAAAGCAATACAAAGTAAACAGAAACATTGGCCCAACCTTAAACATTCATAGCAGTATTGTCTGAGAAATTTGCACCCGTATTTTCTGAATCATTTCATGCATAGTTAAAGCTGCAGGATTTTCTTTGATATGAATAATGCATCAAATGACTGTGTAATACGGGTAATTGGTTGCTCATTGGGATGCAATTATAAATGATGGTCGTTTTGACTGATTGCAAATATATCGCACCTTAAGCAAACAGTAATTTTAAGAAGAAAAGTTGTTGAGGTAGAGCACAGAGAGAACAGCCTAACTGTGCACACTGCAGCTCTCAGCTCCGAGCAAGTTAGCCAATTATGTTGAAGCTCAAAGGCCCTTACAGGCCAGGGATAATAAAAACACCAATTTATTCTCTGCAACCATACATTCCTTCAATGGGAAACTTGAAATAAATGTCGCTATCAGAAACAATGCACAACGTGTTTTGAATATGGTCTGTGTTTACATTAGCAAGCATCACTAACACTTAGAGCTAACCTGTACTGGAGAGAATATGTGTAAAGAAGCAGGATATAAAAGGTACTGTCCTTGTGTTAAACCCGTAAGAGAAAAAGCATTTGAGCTCCATACTGTTTCAGAAATAATCCTTGATGTGGTTTTGAACATGATATGGCGTTTAATCACAGCAGCATTTAGCTGTATCTCGTAGAATTCTGAGCAGGCATTAGCTCCCCCTCCTCTTTTTTCTTTTCAAGCTAAGGACCCAGAAACAGCCCTTCTCTAACAGTGCTGAAACAGAGGGATATGAGGGATGTCTAAAATGCATGATCTGTTTGTATTTTGAGCAAAACACTTCATAGACATGTTTTTTATATATCTGAGACCCATAATATATGCCTAAAAATAGCATGATAGGAGAACTTTAAAATGTTTCTTTCTGCCACTGAGTGATGTTTCTGTGCAGCTGAAGGTGTCAGAGAGTGAGGAGAGCATCTCAGACCACGAGAGCTTCCACAACAGCCTGCTGAACATGGAGAAGTGGCTGATGATCATGAAGCAGAAGCTGGAGTCCTTCCACAGCCAATCAGGAGAGTGGAGCATCGAGGGCCGCCAGCACGAAGCTGAGGTAGGTGTGTGTGTGTGTGTGTGTGTGTGTGTGTGTGTGTGTGTGTGTGTGT